>NC_073695.1:148406125-148536125 GCF_029784165.1 Wyeomyia smithii
TATATATATATATATATATATATATATATATATATATATATATACATATGTGTGTGTGTTTGTGTTTTTATGTTGTTGATCTTGTTTCGTGTTACATTTTGCAGTTGGTTTAGGTTATTTGATCCTGTTTACACATACAGTATATAACTATTGGGTTGTTTATTTTTCCAAACACTTTTAAACTTTCTCGTATATAACTTACACGATATAGTAAGAACAATTATCTACTCTAACGATTACGAGTATAGTATTTAATTTTTTTTCTTGTAATTATTCTGCAACTTTTTCCAAACTCCTTTGATCAATGAACATAGATCGCCGGAAGTGAGTCAGCCTAAGGTTAGCGGTCCATTTAAGCTAGACGAAAATGTGATCTCCGAAATCGAATGCAACTGGTTGAAGGCTGATTGTTACCGTAAAAAGGATTTGCCAAAAATCGATGTGGCATTCATCTACGAATCGATCAAGGTTATTCCAGTTCGTGGTGTGGCCTACCCTGAAGATAAGTTCCAACAGATGCTGACACGCACCTTGTATCGACCTATTAGTGCACACTCGCGTGAATATGCGATGAGTCCGCCATCCCACATGCGTTCATCTGCCTACGGAGGAACAAATAAGCCCAAACCAACTGCAAAGTATGTTAACATGACAACCGATGCGTAACATTTTAATAAAAATCGCATTAAAGAACTAATGGGTAATAAGAATGTGTTTTATTTGCAGTTTGGCTGACGCGTTACCTAAGCTTGACCCGAATCTATTGCGTATTATTCGAAGCATTGGCAGCGCTGATGTTTACACTGCACATGCAGCTATCAACGAATTGTCAGATATTCTGGAGTCACATGAAAGGCAAGCGGTTCTGAGAGATTATGAAGAAATATATATACAGTGTATACTTCAACAATTTAAGGTAATATTGATAAGACATAGGCTGGATGTATATAAACAGATTTTATTTTCAGCATTTGCAGCAAAAGCCTTTGACAGAATCTCTAGTAATGTATCAACCACTGTTACACAGCACCTATTCGTTTTTTGCATCAAAACCTCTTGGCAAAAATTTATCAATAAACACAATAAAAAGTATTATTGCGGTACTTTTGGGATTAATGGCAGATAATAAACTATGTGGGAGCAGTGATGACGCGCAGTTTACAAAAGTCGTGAACGGCATCTGCCTAAAAATCCTCGATCGTACGAACTTCACTTATTTGAACTGGTGAGTAGATAACTTATTGAACTTACTTATTGGATTGAACTAATAATTTTATTTTATTTTCCTTAATTCTGTAACAGTGCTTTAGTCCGCTTACTTAAAGAGTCCTGCCAGACAAGTTGCTTGCCGAAATTCACTGATCTGTTAATGAAATGTATTTGGAGAAATATCAAAGTAAGTGCTTAACCATTTAAAAATTATTTGATATAGGCACCGGAATAACTTATAACTTGTTTTAATTTTTTTTCCACAACGTTAAAAAAACTTACATCTTGAATTAGTTTTTAATACTCGTTAGAGACAAAAAAGCTTGCTTTGCAATACACTTGATCCAAACATTTCAATTTTGAGTTTTTGCCTTTCTCCTAGAAAGGTATAGCAATCACTTGCAAAATCGAAAGTATAAAAGTGCTCCAATGGGCCGAATGACATATATCACTCGACTCAGCTCGACGAGCTGAGCATTTTCTGTATGTGTGTGTGTATGTGCAGATTTTTATTCTGACTCACTTTTCTCAGAGATGGCTGGACCGATTTTCATGAAATTAATTGCAAATGAAAGGTCTTGTTGTCCATAAGACCTTATTCAATTTTATTGTAATCGGATTTTTGGTTTAGAAGTTATGTATCAAAATGTAAAAATCATGAAACATCATTATCTCAAAAACTACACAACCGATTTGAACAACATTGGTTTCAAATGAACGGGCTACCTGAAAAACCCTCAACTTTTGAATTTCATAAAGATTGAACTTGTGGTTCAAAAGTTACGAAAAGAAACGTGTTCTGAAGACTGTTTAATCTCACTCATGTTTCTCAGAGATGGCTAGACCAATTTTCATAAAATCAGTGTCAAATGGAAGGTCTAGTTGCCCCATAAGACGCTATTGATTTATCCGGACAATCGGACTATTACTTTGTCTGTTATGTTTAACATTGTGAAATCCAGCTATGAAAAGGAACATATTCCGAAGACTACTTGGACTCACTCACTTTTCTCAGAGATGGTTGACCCGATTTCCACAAAATTAGTGTCACTTTTAATAAGTCTAGCTGCCTCATAACACCCTATTGAAGTTTACTGTAATCGAACTGTAACTTCGTCTGTAATGTACCGAAATGTGAAAATCGAAAACTTTATTATCTCAGAAACTACACAACCGAATTGATCAATATTATTATCAGATGAGCGGGAGCTAGTTAAGGGTTAACTGATAAATTATGATTGAAGACGTGGTTCCAAAGTTTGACAGCCCTACACGTTCCCATTTCATTTGATTATAACACAGTGCAACAAAAAATGACTTTTTTTACTGCCTTGGCTTCTATATATAATTTTTTTTGTGTATTTTTATGCAAAACTGAATTTCCCCGAGTTTGAACATATTTCAACTCAAGGGGAAACAATGGCGCCATTTTGAATTTTTGAGAAACCGGTAATTTTTGTGCTTTTTTCGACGCCATTTTTTTTTGAGGCCAAATATCAAAGTTCTAAAAGTTTGCCCACATATTAGCATCTGCTTACCCATCTTAATCTAAAAAACAGATCTTAAATCGGACAAAAACTGAGTTCAAAACGGTGATTCTACGAAACCGGGTTTGGCATAGTTTTAGTATATTTTTCACAAAGCAAAATAATATCGATTGTTTTTGAGCATTAATGGTAATTCGCTAATATCCTAAAGTGGTAGTCAAATTATATCTTATTTGAATATGAATGTTTTTGAAAAACAGCCCAATGTGACCAAATACCATCCAATATGAGTATCTCCGGAGTCAGAATGTTCCAAGAAGTTAAAAATTGACCTCAGATACCATTATGAATTGTAGGATGGCAACTTCTGGTTTCTGGAAAACAGCCAAAGATGGCCGATTCCCGTCTAACATGAGGCGACTGCCGGTTCCTGGGAAACAGCCGAAAATGACCAAATCAAGGGCCAGAAATTGTCTCCAAATGCCATATATACAACCTACGGTGGCGCCAAAAGTCGACTCTGTTCGGCAGGCAGCGTGATCGGCAAATGCAGAGAGGCTGGACACGGCCGAAGGCACGAGGTCTAGTGTGTGACGCATATCGGAGAGAGCCCTATCGGGTTAAGGTTCCAGAAGGTTCCAACGGTTATAAAAGGAGGATCCCAACGTGGAATCGGGGAGACCGTTTTCAACCATAAAGATTCGCAAGTGGTAAAAATAGTGCCAAGCCAGTTCGCGTGTGAAAGCGGTTCAGTGCCGCCAGTGCCGTCAGAGAGTCGGTAGCCTAGATTTCCGGCCACGACAACTGCCAACCAAAGGGGTCCCGGACCGCACCACCCGCCCCCACGTGAAAGGAGCACCGAGATCCACGTGTCCTGCTTCAAAGGCTCAGCACCCCCGTCGCTGCGGCTTTTACTACTGCCGCCGCAGACATCATCATCACCGTCGTGGTCATCATCACCGCCGTCACCGTCGTCATCGCCGTCACCGCCGCCGCCATCACCGACATCTTCAGTGTCTGCAGCCACCCGTAGAGAACAGTGAGTCGAACTGAATACAGTTTTGTAGTTCTCTGAATAAATTAAATTAGTACGTAATATTCTTTTTGTATTTCGGACGATTGCGATCACTTCCTGGCGTGCCCTAGTGCCTTTGCTTTTTACAGGTGGTGATCTTGTCCGAGCGAAGTGTTTCCAGTGAGTTTTCCCTAGCGCGTTTGCCGACCCAGGTCACAAAAAAAAAATTAGAGTCTCGTCCGACGGGGCAGACGACAATTGGCGCCCAACGTAAAAGAAAAAAATCTGTCCCAAGCAGATTTTTTTTCCGCGTCTAAGGGAGACTCACGAAACCTCCGAAGATTTCGTGATTTGAAAGTGTTTCGATTTATACTTTATTGCTGCATTTGTAGTTCAACAAAACAATCCGTTTGATTGTCATATACATTCTCGAGATCGGTGCGCAAAGAACAGCACCAGCGTGGTGTGCTATCGTTCTCTGATCGGACGTGCCTATTGTTTCGATAACCGATATATTTCTCATCAGCTTTCAGTGATACAGCCAGCCTTCGATAAGTCTGGATTGTGGCTAGACAAAAGTATTGCATTGTGTAGCACAGTAGCACGTGCGTTTGCAGTCTGAGCCTGGTTTTGTTCGTTGCGTGTCGAAATGTATTGATTGAATTTTTGATTGAAACCCCGCAACAATGGCATTGGACGGCGGGAATATGATTGCTAATCTAGTAGATTTACAATCAAAATTTTACGATCTTCGAGCCGATTTTCTCAATGAAGATGAATTAGATTATGAGTTGAGTATTAGAGGAGTCATATGCGAAGATGGCGCTCAAATGTGTAGAAAGCGAGGTAATTTAAGAGATGCCCTGAAAAAAGAGGAGGAGAATAGCACGGATCGCGATAAATTACTCGCAATTCGTTGCGAGTTAGACCCGGTGTTAGATTTGGATTTGTGTCTTGAAAAGTATAGTCAGGTGAAAGATAGTCTAGATGGGATTACTCAACCCGCCCCGCCCCGTTGCCAGTCTACCTTGTCACACTTGGGGGTACGATTGTGTAGATTGCTCAACCGCGTGGATGAGGATAAACAGAGTTTAATAAAGGATATACTCAAAGAAATTGCAGGTCTTCTAAATTTACATTTTATAGCAAACGGCAAGTAGAATTCAATTGGGGGACAACCAGTTAAGTGAAAGTGAAGATTCACTACCAGGTTCGCTTGAGTTACCGAGACCAAACCCGGTCGAAAGTCCGAGTGTAGGAGAGAATCAGGAACATCAAAGGAACTTGCTTGACCAAACCGACGATGATTTGATGCAATTTTTGCAAAGATTGGGTGTGTATGATCCAGCAAGGGGCTCCGTTGATTTGAGAGAAGAGTTTCGTACAGCTAGCACGAACTTAATGCATTGCGCAGATACCAGCAGACCAGTAAAACAAGGTTGTCTGGTATTTCAGAACCGCCTGTCGGTACGATCACGGTAAGCTCGACCACTGTTAGTCATGTAACCACTACGGCAGGAAATAACCAGTATAGCTCCCTTGACCCACGAACGATTTTGGTGAATTCAACTAACATACCAAGAATTTATCCGGCCAGCAGTGCTTCTGACCCCCGTGTGAGTTGTAGTAGCCTAGCAAGTCATCCGTTTCCGACAATTTCAATCCCATCCTCAATAACACCGTATAGCAAAGGATACCCTAGTTGTTCGACACAATATAACAATGTCCCACCCTTTTCTGCACCATACATAGGGCCACAAACTTTAGCTTCTTTTGGCAATCCGGCATGGTATAATTATCTGCTGGTACAACCTCAGGCTCCAAACTTTAACCCTCATTGGCCAGCACATTCTAGCTCCGGCCCAGAAAGCCAGTTTCCAGCGATGTCGAACGCGAATTTTCTTGGATTTCCACCGGCCACGCCAGGACCAAGTTACCCGGCTCTATCAGTCCCTTCAACATTTCCACGTGCTGATGTCGGACCGGTTACATCCCGGCACAATTATCAGCATAAATCATTGCCCGTTTCCAAATGGAAACTGGAAAAGTACGCAGGCACAGACCAAGGAAGTAACTTGAACGAATTTTTAGTGTTGGTTCAACAATTATCGCTTGCTGAAAGAATTTCAGAGCAAGAATTGTTTGATTCAGCTTTCCATTTGTTCCAAGGTCCGGCTTCAAATTGGTACATGTCCGCAAGTTCTAAAGGGATACTGAGAAACTGGGATCATTTGGTTCATCAATTAAGAAAAGCTTTCGTGCATCCAGAATTAGATTCCCTGGTTCGTTCAGTGATACAACAAAGATTTCAGCAACGCTCTGAAACCTTTCAAGATTATTATTATGGCATGGAAAAACATTTTAGGTCTATGACCGTCCAAATGAGTGACGGCGAAAAGCTAGATGTCCTCAAACGCAATATGAGAGGTGATTACAAAAAGTTGTTACTTTTGAAGACGACTGATACACTTCAAGAGTTAGAAGATGCGGGTCGGCGTATAGATGCCTAAAACTTTTCATTGTACAATAAAATACTCGGTCATGGAAAATCGTCTAATGTGGTAAGTCTGGATAATTCCCTGCCGACGGAAATTGTACCACCCAGTAGACAATTGAACCAAAAATATAATCCGGACCATCCCAAGCAAAATAATGATAGGGGAAAAACTAATCTTGAGATGAATACATCCCCTAACCAAAATAAACCCTCTGCTGCCCCACAGAAACAAGCCAACCAGGTGGACCCCCAAGAAAGGAGTTCTCGTCAGATCCGATCTTTGGCAATGTTGGTAGCGGCACACGAACCACCCACCACCAATTAGTGTTTATTTTGTAGATATTCGGGTCATTTAATCGATCAGTGCCGTTCCGCAAAAGGTTTGATATGCAGAGTGTGCGGTTTCAAAGGTTTCGACACCCAGCACTGCCCATATTGTTAAAAAAACGAGATGCGAGATGCGACCGAAAAGCGCCAGTCGTAGATAATGTCCGCGTAAGGCAACGAATCTCAATCTCTCGTTATTTATTCGCTGATACCCAATGACAATCGCCCTTACGTGTCGGTTAAATTATACGACCTTAAAATCGATGGATTACTCGATTCAGGAAGTAACATATCCCTGATCAGTGACCAAATTTATAAAATATTGCATAGTCCCTTGCTAAGACCCCTGCAAATACCCACTGAAATCCGCACAGCTAGCGGAACCTAGCTGGAAGTAATGGGGCAACTTTATATTCCATATACGTTTGATAATCAAATTAAAATAATTTCAACCTTAGTTGTTAAAAATTTAGCTCTTTCATGTATTTTGGGTATGGATTTTTGGCAGAGATATGACATTCGTCCAGAAATCCAATCGTGCTTCATAGGTGAATCCGACGAGCCGATATCCTCTCCAATCATTAAAACCCTGACGGAAGCAGAAAAAACACAGTTAGAAGGTTCCAAATCTTGCTTCAAGGTAGCAAATTCGAACCAGCTATCCACAACACCATTAGTCTAGCATCGAATCGAGATATTAGATGAGTGGAAAACTAAACCCGCGCCTCGTCAATATCCTTATACCCTTTCCCCAAAAGCACAACAAAAGGTGTCCGATGAACTCGACCGCTTGCTTAATGCGGGGATCATAGAACGATGCCACTCAGATTGGTCTTCAAACGTTGTGCCCGTTGTGAAACCCTCGGGTAAAGTGCGCTTATGCCTAGATGCACGCATGATAAATGAGCGAACAGTGCGCGATGCTTACCCATTACCCCACCCTGGCAGAATTCTCAGCCAACTACCAGCAGTTCGTTATCTGAGCACCATTGACCTCTCGGAAGCTTTCTTACAAATACCGCTAGAAAAAGAATCGCGCCGTTTCACTGCCTTCAGCATTCAAAGCAAAAGAATGTTCCAGTTCACGCGCCTACCGTTCGGACTGATTAACAGTCCTGCCACCCTTTCCCGACTAATGGACCGGGTCCTCGGACACGGTGAATTAGAGCCGTATGTATTCGTTTATTTAGATGACATCGTGATAGTCACCAAAACATTCGAAGAACATGTCAGATTGTTGAAAGAAATAGCCCGTCGTTTAACTTTGGCCAACCTTTCTATCAATTTGGAAAAATCCCGTTTTGGAGTTTGCGAGCTTTCCTTTTTAGGATACCTTTTATCCACAGAAGGTTTGCGCGCTAATCCCGAGAAAATAAAAGCAATAGTTGAATGCGAGCGACCCACCTCGATAACAAACTTACGCCGCTTCCTTGGCATGTGTAACTACTACCGCCGTTTTATTGACGATTTCAGTCGAATCACCCTTCCCCTCACAGATCATCTAAAAACCAAGAGTAAAATCCTAACTTGGAACGATTTGGCGGAAAAAGCTTTCTGTGATATAAAAGAAAAACTGGTTTCTGCTCCCATATTGGTCAGTCCAGATTTTTCAAAAGAATTTTGTATTCAAACCGACGCGAGCGACGTTGCTGTGGCGGGGATTCTGACGCAGGAGCATGGAGGCACGGAGAGAGTTATCGCATACTTTTCTCATAAGTTAACCACGCCCCAGAGGAATTACCATGCTTGCGAAAAGGAAACCTTAGCCGCCTTGCTAGCCATAGAAGCCATAGTATGTGGAAGGTAGTCACTTCACCCTAATCACGGATTCATCCGCTCTCTCACACATTATGACAACCAAATGGAAAGCAGCAACCCGATGCAGTCGTTGGTGTCTTACCCTACAGCAATACGACATAACGATTAAGCATGGGAAAGGTAAAGACAATGTGGTGCCGGATGCGTTGTCCAAAAGCACGGCCGCACTTTCCACTAATACACCATCAGCATGGTATGAGAATACTCTTAAACAGGTCAGAGATTCACCTAATGATTTTGTGGACTACCGCATACAAAACAATCAGCTTCTTAAATTTGTCGCCACCCCAACCGTACCGTACGGTCATAGGTTTGAGTGGAAAATTGTACCTGCTCCCGAAGATCGCGAAGCAATAATCCGCCAGAACCATGACGACGCTATGCTTCTTGGGGTAGACAAAACAGTAGGCAGGATTAAGCAACGATACTACTGGCCAAGGTTGGCATCAGAAGTACGTGAGAACATTCAAAAATGCACGACGTGCAAAGAGGTGAAAGCGGCCTCCGTGCCCGTCATACCACTTATGGGTGATCAGAAAGCCAGTCAACATCCATGGCAGATAATTGCCATGGACTTTGTGGGACCGTTACCCAGAAGTAAAAAGGGGAATCAATATATTCTTGTCTTGATGGATCTATTTAGTAAGTGGATTATGTTGACACCAATGCGAAAAATAGACAGTAGAATATTTTGCACCCTAGTACGTGATCAATGGTTCTTTCGGAATTCCACTCCCGAGATAATTATCACCGACAACGCCACTTGTTTTCTCTCAAAAGAATTCAAGGCAATGCTCATTGGCTTAATGCTAAATATTATTCCCAAGCTAACCCGGTAGAACGGGTTGACCGAACGGTGAACGCCGCTATACGTACCTATGTGCGAGCAGACCAGCGCCAATGGGACATAAGACTGGCAGAAGTAGAGACCATCTTAAACTCTTCCATTCACGCTGTTACTAAAATGACTCCCTATTTCGTTACTCACGGTCATGAACTATTTTTGAAAGGTTCCGACCACAAAGACGTAGAGTCTTTAATAGGTTCCGGTGATGAGCGGCAGAAAGAACTGTTTACAGAAACTTATGACGTAGTTCAGAAACATTTAAAGGAAGGCCATGAGTTAACGCAGAAACGATATAACCTAAGACATCGACAGCATGCGAAACCATTCGACGCAGGCCAACTGGTCTACCACCGCAATATGAAGCAATCCAGCGCAGTTGATCATTATAATGCTAAGTACGGCGCTATGTACCTACCTGCGCGAGTTAAAACAAAAATCGGGACTTCTTCCTACGAAATAGAGGATTTAGATCACAGAAACGAAATTTTTGGTTATTAATCAACAGCCGCCGCGTAATTTGAGCAGCCAACGTAACTGATAAAGTGCGTACCGAGAATAATGTTTTCCCTGGTAAAGATGCTCTAGGTTTCGTGAATATTTCTTGACAGATTAGAAGCAAACCCAATAGTAAACAATAGCCGTGTGTCGCGCTCCGCCATCACTGAATATTTGACATTTGCTGGGGAGCGTTCGCCAATGTTGGTTTCGAAAATGACGGCGCGCATTTCGAAAATATTTTACTTTCCGATGAATTTATTGTTGTGTCAGATGTGCAAGGAAAAGGGTCAGGTTCCGGATATTTCGCTGGAGACCGGAGGTCTAGAAACGTTGATGGTCAGTACAAGGCCTGGCGCCCCAAAACAGAGATGTAGTCGATAATCGGCAATGATCATATATGACCCCGAAATTCCGCTGATCCGCTCCAAGCACGTTTTGATAAGCATGTTGTCGAATTACGAGCAGGGATTTTACATGACTTGAGTGTGACCGGAGATGGGAGATAGAGGAAAAGCTTGCCCAGCCAGGTAATTGGGATCGATCAGAAAAATGATTTATAGTTTTGAGCCGAGCATAGGTTAGGAAAAGAGATTAGTAACAGGTGTGGACCACCAAGAAGGATGCGGAGCGAAAGTAAGTGTGAATGGTACTGAATGATTGAATAGTGTATTGAGAGCAAACGCACCGGCGCACGTAAGTTGCCAAAGTTGAACACAAATACCAACCTACGAATAACAACCTATAACTGAGAAGGAAATAAGGCAGTTTTGCAGAATGTCGATGAGAAAAGAGCAAGCGAAACTATAGTGAAATTTGGAATCGTTGATTTGAGAACGTTTTCTTTTATTTTTAAATAAATTAGATCCGGATAAACCTGTCCCTAAATGAAGCAGATGAAGTAAAATCCACCACTCTATCTTTGCGAATATCAAAAGGAAAAAAATACACGATCAGTGTTTTTTTCCGAGGAGGGGGACATTGTAACCTTTGGGAAAGGTTCCACCGTATAGCAATGCCTAGCTGACAGTATTGCTATGCTATTCATTAAATATATGTGGGTAAATGTAAATAATCATGCCAGAAATTGTTTTGATTATATAATAAATGATAATAATCTAGTCCCGTTTAAACAACATTTGCTAAAAGGCCGCCGAAATAGTGAGTCGTTACCACATCGATCCAGACACCAGAGCAAAAAGAGTCGATGTGCCCTGATACGGGACCATTCACTATTACGGACGGCCAATCAGGAGTAAGTAGGTTTTCGAAAATCGAAGCTAGGCGACTCACTGTTTCAACTCTACTCAGCAATAACCCGAGACAACAACCTACGATGGCGCCAAAAATCGACTCTGTTCGGCGGGCAGCATGATCGGCAAATGCAGAGAGGCTGGACACGGCCGACACCGCACCACCCGCCCCCACGTGAAAGGAGCACCGAGATCCACGTGTCCTGCTTCAAAGGCTCAGCACCCCCGCCGCTGCGGCTTTTACTACTGCCGCCGCAGACATCATCGTCACCGTCGTCATCGCCGTCACCGCCATCCTCAGCGCCTGCCGTCTGCAGCCACCCGTAGAGATCAGTGAGTCGAACTGAATACAGTTTTGTAGTTCTCTGAATAAATTAAATTAGTTCGTAATATTCTTTTTTTATTTCGGACGATTGCGATCACTTTCTGGCGTGCCCTAGTGCCGTTGCTTTTTACAGGTGGTGATCTTGTCCGAGCGAAGTGTTTCCAGTGAGTTTTCCCTAGCGCGTTTGCCGACCCAGGTCACAAAAAAAAAATTATTAGAGTCTCGTCCGACGGGGCAGACGACAGGTTCAAGGGGTTAGCAATTTGCGCGAAATTTTTAATAAACTTGCGATAGTAGTTGCAAAATGCAACAAAACTTCGCACGTCGTCCGCGTTCTTTGGGACAGGAGATTTCCTGATGGTTTCGAATTTTGATTCGTCAGGTAGTATGCCTTTATCTGTTATTTTTTTTACCTAGGTAAGTCACTTCAGTTTTAAAAAATTGGCATTTTTCCAGGTTTAATTTGAGTTCGTATTGCTGTAACCTGTTGAACACTTCTCCCAAATTTTGAAGGTGATGTGTGGCTGAACACCCTATCACGACTATATCGTCGATGTATATAAAAGCTCGTTCAGGCGTCAATCCGGCCATTGCAATCGTCATCATTCTTTGGAAGCTATTAGGGCTAATGTTTAGTCCAAATGGCAAACGTTTGAATTGATAATGACATGAATTGGTTGAAAATGCCGTAAACATTTTGAATTGTTGTCTAATGGAATTTGATGGAATCCCGACATCAAATCCAAGGTAATAAAAGATGTAGCTCTACCGAGTTGATCTAAGAAACTATCAATTCTTGGCAGAGGAAATTTGCCCGGGAGAATTTTTTTGTTAAGTTGACGAAAATCAATAACTAAACGCCATTTTTTGTCTGAATTCTCCGATTTTTTGGGAAGTTTCGATCTTGTTGGTCTGGCTGGGATCTTATTTGATTTTGGAAACCTCCTCTCCCTCCACGATATTGGGAGTTTCGATCTGGCTGGAATCTCGTTTGATTGTGGAAACCTCTGTTTCCATGAGTGTTGCCTCGGTTTTGTTGGTGGGTTCTTCGTGTATAGAAAACCTGTACGTCTTGGTTAGTGTCTGTAGTGATTTCTTGCAGTTTTTGGATTGCTGCGCTTATGTTTGCAAAATTTCCTGCTCTGAAGATAATTTCCCGATCAGTCAAAAATATCAGGATTATAACAAATCTTGATATTTTGTTACGAACTTTTTGTATCAACTTGTGTTCAAAACTTGGTCTCGTTAATAGTTAAAATATCAAAATTCCTATCAAAATTATTTACTGATTATTACAAATTATAGCAAGTTTCGTAAGGTTTTTGGCAGAAAAAGATCAGAATTAGTTAGAATGTACAATATTTTGTTAATTCAATAACAAATTTTGTTATAAATATGTTTTAAAAACACACTTTTGAACATTCAAGTGCAAGATGAACTGAATTTGATATAATTATGTACTTTTTATCATTCCGGCATAACAAGAATATTGCAGGCTTTGTTATTTCTATCAGGTTTAGATATATTTTTGTTACCCGTTTGTTATAATCGTTTGATCGGGTTTGCTGTCGTTATTACTTATTCCGTTTATTAAAGTTTCCATTCCACTTTTAGTGGCCATTTGGTTCGCTTTTTCGATCGAATTTTTTCTTCCATGTATTTCGTGGCGAGTTGTAACGTAAGTTTTTCTACTTCGTCACATAGATTATTTATTGAGCCTTTTTGTTTTATGGCTTTCAATTTTGTTCCTATTTGGTCGGAGTTAACTTTGGAGGAACAATGCTCCGTTACTTCAGAGATGAGTTGGGCAATATCCTCAACTCCTGAAATTGTTTGCCGGGCTTTACCCGTTAGGGCATCTTCAGCGGTGGTCCAAATCGTTGTTTTGTTCTATATTTTGGAACAAACTCAAATTCACTGCTGCACCGGTGGTGTAAATTTTGTTTTATACCAGATCTAAATTGAAAAAATTTGAAACTGGTATACGTTTTGGTCTATTTTTGTCACTTTTTGGAACAAGAAATAGATCGTTCTAAAACCCTTTGTACGCTGCCAATAGGTAGGTAAAATGTCATATTTCAATTGAACACCTCATTTTTGGCTATTTCCATATAAGCGTTTTGCGAGTGTTGGGGAATAAACAAAACAAAGATTTTTTATGACAACTCAATTCATTTTTGTGACTTTTCTGAAGCAGAATATGAACAGGTTTGTCGTTTTTGGCATCAAGGAAACCGACCAGCAAAAGGGGGAATTCTGAAAGACCATAACCGTCGCCTTATTCGTATTGGGACTAGAGGAGAACTTAAGAGGCCAGAAAAATGTTCCTCGAAGACACTGAACTTGAAAACGTTCAAAATGCTGGGGTGACATTGCGCATTTCGTTCCGAGCAACTCGAACAAAACTAAATGATCGCTGGGGGGCGTTATGTTTCGTTTTTCGTATTTTTCGACTTTGCGGGTTAGCTGAGCCGCAGGACAAATGACAATGACTGCTCCTTTTAAGCTTGAAGCATAACTGGCAGTGTGTGACCTACTCGAAAATAGCGAAAATCGTTCGAATCGAGCTGCGCAATGCCACCCAATATCCTCAAAACCCAAACCAACTTTGAAGAACTGCAAGATTTTAAAAGATTGATGAGACGAAAACGGAAGATGAACATCTACGTGATCAAATATTTTTCGCTATCCTCCGAAACCAAGTAGGGTTTCGGAGCAGAAATTTTAGATCATACCAATCCATCCTGAGAAATGTCATTGACGCTCGGGTCAAACCGTCAAATCCATAAAGTCTTGTGGATATAAAGTGTCTTGCCAAAGTAATCGTTTAATGTGCGTAAAAATTATCGAATTTCCGTTTGTTAAATATTGAGTGTTTTTTATTACAACAAGTCTCATTAACTGATAGCATGGGGTATTGAATTGTTGACAGTGTGACAGATGTCAGCGGTTTAAAACAACAAGATATACAACACCGGTGCGGAGAACGAAAAGTTGGTCTATATTAGCTGGTTCTATTCAGGTTTCGCTGGTGTAAATCTAGTATAAAGTTGTTTCAAAAATAGACCGCCGCTGAAGATGCCCTTAGTCTTGTTTTAATGAATTTTAATACTGTTCGCTGCTGTTTTTTGTGCTGCGGTTACCTCGGCGAACTCTTCGTTAACAGTGTCCCTAAAAAGGATTACCGCATCGAGAAATGCGTTCAAGTTTTTCTGGGGTCCCATTGTATGTTTGGATGAGGGATGTTCCCAGTTTGATATCTACTTTGGGTGCCGTTTTTTTGTAAAAGCGCCGAAAGATGATAGCTAATTTTACTAATGACTTGAATTTTATTTGTAAGTTTTGAGGTGGTGTTCTCGGCTCCGGAGTTTTCGTTAAGTTTGTTGTTAGTTGCTTATGTTCGGCGAGTCTGGCTGCTAAGATAGTGAGTCTCTCTAGCGTTTTAAATTTTGGCCTACGTCTTTTGGGTATTAGTATTGGCGTATTATCAAGTATTTTGATAGCTGTTTGTTTAATTATTTTTTGTGCCTCTTCTAAGGATCGAGGTCGGTTTTTGTTTTTACAAAGAGTGGTGTATTCTTGTTTAATGGTCGCCTCGATCTGTCTGAGGTCCGTTAAAGACATGTGTATACATTTTACTATACATAAGTGTTTTATTATTTTTCTATTCTACATTTAATTTTATAACAGGTTTTACTTATCATTTTGTTGTGTATCGTATTATCCTTGGTATAATATTTGCAGCGGGTTTAAGTCTCCTGGCCAATTTCTGAATGTGCGCTACGTCTAGCACTCGTCGATTTCTCCACTGTTGCTGTGTTGTTCGATTTGGGGTGTTGCTCGCTGGTTGGTTGGCTGGTACGTTGCTTTGTAGGTTTCACCACTGTTGCTGTGTTGTTTGATTTGGAGTGTTGCTCGCTGTTTGGTTGGCTGGTTCCGTTGCTTTGCAGGTTCCCCACTGTTGCTGTGTTGTTTGATTCGGGGTGTTGCTCGCTGTTTGGTTGGATGGTTGCGTTGTTTTTGTTGTCGGCATCTTTCTTATCGCTGCGTTCTTCCACTTCCTGATAGCGTCGTTTGTTTTCGCGGCCAGAGCTGTTAATACTTCAGCGTGCTCCGGTTTTGCCGTACTGATTCGTTTCTTCTTCATTGAATATATTTCAAACGGCATCGAGTTTGTTCATACTTTTTGCCATTTTGAAAGCGCGCTTGCGTTCTCTTTTCTTCAGCATTGAGTACAGTGTCAATAATAGTTGCACTATCACGATTGTTGCAATTATGTAAATTAGTATTGCGTTGTTTTCTAGAATTTCACTGTGGTAGTCCTGTGTATTCACTATATTTATTTGGGGGTCCCCGTTATTGGAAACTGATGATTTTGAGTTTTTTGTTCCCATTTTGCTTCATTGGGCTAAAATGCCAATCCAATGATTTGTCCTCCTATTTGTTTTTGTATGGCTTCATGGTGAGTCATAACACCATTTAGTTCATTCTGTTCAGTCATTCTTGTAAATAGCACTAGTTGTCCCGTGACCGTGGGTAATAGCACTGCGGCCCACTTTTTAAGTTCATTCTTCTTGGCTGATACTGGGTGTAGGAATGCACTAAAATTTGTTGCACTTTTAGTGGTTTGTACTATGTTTCCGTTTATATACACTAATTGTTCCTTTTGTAGATTTTCCATTAATTTTGTCACGTGAGTATTTTGTACGGGTGTGTTCGACTGCCGAGCCTCTTCCAATTGTATCATCACGTTTTTAACTATTGTTGCCTTTATTTTGGCTCACTTTCTTCTTTATGTCACTGCGTGTTTTTTTTCCACTTATGTGAGTTTGCTGCTATTTCGTTGTTGTAGTACACGGGATTTGTTATTTGTTGTTGATGCTGATGCTGCTTATGGTGCTTTTGCAGTGATTATATTGCACCTTCTTTTTTCTAAAACTGTTTATAGTTAAACTGTTCTAACGCCTTCTTTACCTTACTCACTTAGGCGGTGTTTGACTGTTTAATTTAGTCAATCAAGTTTGATCCTATGTAATGACATTCACTAATGTTGAATTCGTTTTCGCGTTCTGCTGCACTACACTTTACAAATTGAAAGGAAAACCACCCAATCGACTCTACACTCAGCTGTTATTTCGTACGGTATTTGACAGCATTTTTGTTGTTGGTGTTTTCAAACTACACTCTGTCTTTTTATTCACTGAGCATTCTTATGGTGAATTCTCTACTGTTTGTTCACGTATTACACTTTAAGTTCACTTTTTGTTACGCGCGGAATTCGCGAACTTCTGTAATCCGGTGATTATAGGTTACTACTGTCACGGTCGCCATTCAATGGATTCGTATCGCGGAGTAGGATTTTCTCAATACGGGCGATGGCTGGCTGGGAAAACCCAGTCAGGTCGCATTAAACAGACTTTGCTTAAGAGTAGTCAATGGGCCGCTTGGACTAAGTCCAAAGGCGTCGGGCTCAAAAGTCAGAATGTTTTATTATCTTTAATTATATGGGTTTTATATGATTTTGGGTTCCGTAACATGTATGTACCAAAAAGGGTACTGTATAGAATAAAGGAGACAGGAGACGGCTGTAGTGACAAATATACGAAATTGCCTATTCTTAATTTATTGAACATATGGATTTGCCTTTGGCTTGTTATTTGATGCCTCCGCGCTGCATGCTATCGGCCCTCGCGCCTCGCAGGTAGAGACAGAGAATCGATAGAACGATGCAACACTCGGTGACGCGTGTTTTTCAGATGTGCATAACTATGCGCTTTTGCGTTCGGTCGTTGCTTTGGTGCTAGTAGGTTAAATGAGTTAATTTTTATCAAATATGTGTTTTTATGGCACCTCGCGTTTTATGGTATGCTACAATCTTTTGAGTAACTTTGCTGCAAATCACAACTCTCTAAATGATGAAATTATTAAGCAAACTGAATTCGAAACGCTTAAAACTAAATGCACACTAGCGCTGCGTTGCGGCTGAATTTCGAACTATACTCTACGACAGTTACAATTTCTTGACCGCCTGAGTAACATTGCTGAAAATCGCAGCTCTCTAAATGGCGGGATTATTGAGCTAAATAACGTTCAAAACACTCGAAACTACATGCACACTAGCGCTGCGTCGCGGCTGAATTCCGCACTATACTGTCTGCTAATTATAAGCCCTTGACCTCCTGAGCAACTTTCCTGAAGACGGCAACTCTCTAGGTTTCCAGAATCAAAAGATAGAGTTACATAAATCTGCCCATTTTAAGCGATGCTAAACTTTTCGGGGTGTTGCAATATTCGAATTGGGTGTTGCAATACTCAGTAAAGCGATTCCAAACTTATGACGGGTAGTGTATATGTGCCAACAAGGGAGTAGGGTGCCTCCGAAAAGTGTCATTTTTTAACAAAAGAATACCTGTAACTTTTTTCACTGAAAAGTTAGCGATTATCTATTAGTGTCAAAATATGCAGTTTTTCACGCCCCAAAAGTCACTCGGACACCGCTTTCAAATCCGAATAAAGCTTAAAAAACTAGAGCAATAATATTGTTCTTCTAGACCCACCCCGAATGAAAACCTACAAAACGGTAGCCGAAAAGGTCCTAGGGAAGGATGTGCACGTGCGGGAACTCACCTCAGAGGTGATTCTCCAGCTAGAAAACCTGCATGAAATCACCGAGAGGTGCGACATTGCACAAGCCCTCAAAGTGAAGTGCGGGGCGGAGGTGGCTAAGGAGTCAATCCGCCTCCACAAAGTTCCAGTGGGGACCCAAGTAGCTAGCGTCGGCGGATGTTAACCTGGCCCTGAAGGAAAGCATATTGAAGGTCGGCTGGTCTGTTTGCCCACTTAGTATACTACAGCGACCGGACATTTGCTTCCAGTACTTTGAAGGAGTACATAAGTCCTGGACCTGCAAGAGGCTCGATAGCAGCCAGTTGTGCAGGCGATGTGGAGGTGCAGGCTGTGAAACTACGGGCGTGAGGGTAACGCAACTGAAGCTGAACTATTGCTTCGCGGTCCAGCGGCTGCTACACCCAGCAGCCACTGAGTCGTTGTCGGACATCGCCATCGTTCGGACCGACCCTACCGAATCCCTCACGGAAACGGTAACAGGGTTGCGGATAGGTCCAGTATGGTGGCCGTTTGGACGACGAGCAAGTTCCCGGTCCTGTTGTTTGTTGTTTCAACCTCAGAAGAAGAGTGCGTAGTTGCCAAGGTGAACGGAGTGTTCGCACGTGGTCTACCAAGTTCCCGGTCCTGGATGTTGTTTCAACCTTAGAAGATTGCTGGAGCGTATTATCGAGGGACTCTTTCCACGCCATTAGCCAAGCTTTTGGCATTCGGCGGTCGAGTCTTCCATCCGACGTTCCAGTATCTCAGACTAAGACCAGGAATGGTCGCCAAACCTGCCGAACATCCGATTCGTGAGCGACGACAGTCGTTTAGAGGTTGAATAGGAGGCAAGAGTTACAAATGGTGAGCAGGGCAGCGGGACTAGATGGTATTTCTAACCTGGCAATTAGGCTGCCTGTTCCGGGCAGTCATGCAGAGGTGCCTGGAGGCCTCCTCATCAGACCGGTGAGGTACACGGAGAGTGTAAACGGTCTGGCAACCAACCATTTCGGCTCCCGGAAGGGTAGGTCCACGCTGGATGCCATCTCCTCCGTCGTAAGGAAGGGGAATACGCTATTGCGCAATCGTTACGCTTGACGTGAAGAATGCGTTCAATAGCGCCAGTTGGGACTCCATAGCGTTCGCGGTCAGCAGCATCCATGTACCGGTGTCCCTGTACAAGATTCTGGAAAATTACTTCCAGAATTGAGTTCTTGTTTACAACACGGAGGAGGGTCAGAAGTGCGTCCCAATCATCGCAGGAGTTCCGCAAGGTTCTATCCTGGGTCCGGTGTTGTGAAATGTCATGTATGATGGCCTTGCACACGACATAACGCTAGAGGTTTACCGGAGTCGATCGAGGAGGTCGAGTTGACGGCCGCGCACTGTATACACAAAGTCGATGTGCGACGACCCGGACATTTAGAGCGCGGCCTGTACAGCCGCCTCTCAGATCGTCCCGGAGTTGCAACGTGTGTGGCAGGTCAACCACCAACACGCCAGTGGTTGCTTACTACCAGTCTCCAGGTAGTTAGCCAGGAGGTTTTAAGAGTAAAGCGGGTGCATCACGCAGAAAAGCCATTACCCGACGTAATAGTTAACCGTCGTTCCGAAAACACCAGGACTTGAGACTGGAGGGGTTTTACTGGGTCGGGACAGGGTGTATGTGTTTGGGGGAGTGTAGCTACTCCAGCATATCTCCCCTAGTTTCATCCCCACAACCTGAGTTCTCTTTTGAGGTGTCTGTTCACAAATTTCCCCGCCACCTTAAAAGAAAGACACCGAGATATTTGTCTACCGAAACCTGGAAAATCGTTTTAGCGTTAAAGTTTTTTTTCCTAGAAAAACTACTATCTCAGTTTTTTTACAGAAAATTCAACACAGCAGGCAAACTATCCAAGGTATCTTGCGATGGGCCTTGCAAATCGTCAGCTCTAATAATAGGTACCCGATCAAACAATTATAACAAATGGGTAACACAAATACAGGGGGTAGACAAAATGATTGAGACAAGCAAAATTATATCGATCTTTAAATAGTCAGAACTTCACGAAAAATGAATCAATTTTGATGTAACCGGTTTTATTTTACTGTAAAACTATTCTAGTTTCCTAAGGAATTCGACGGGACCAACGGACACCGGAAATATTCCGGATTTTAGGAGTGTGTATAAAAATGTGCATTTTTGCAACTCCTAAAACTTTTTCTGACATCTTGTTTCTTTTAGGTTTATATGTTACCAATAAACTATAATTCATTCCGAGTTCATTGGTACTTAAATGTTGAAAATCTGTCGAGAAACCATCGAGATATGAATTAATTAAGTATGTTTTTTTTGCAGTTTTTTTGTTGTTGGGTACAAAGTACACAAAAAAGTTTTTGTTAGAAAAACTTTTTTCTTTAAGAGTTTGCACAGTGCGTTCATTTGCGTTTATGAAGGATTCTATCTCTGTCTTACAGTGGAATTGTAGAAGTATTTTACCAAAAGTTGATTCGTTTAAAGTTTTGATAAATAAAAAAAACCGATGCATATTTTCCCTTTGTGAAACTTGGCTTACTTCGAATACTGATCTCAACTTCCATGATTTTAATATTATTCGCCTTGATCAAGACATTCCATACGGAAGAGTACTTCTGGGGATTAAGAAGTGCTATTCTTTCTATCGTATTAACCTCCCCTCGATTCCAGGCATCGAAGTTGTCGCGTGTCAAGTGACAATACACGGTAAAGAGCTTTGTATTGCCTCAATATATTCCCCCCAGAGCACAGGTTGGGCAACGGCTGCTCTTTGAGTTAATAGAACTTCTCCCCTAGTCACGTTTGATTTTGGGAGACTTCAACTCTCATGGCGAGGCTTGGGGTTCCCCTTACAATGATAACCGTTCCTCTTTGATCTATAACCTTTGCGATGACTTCGACATGACTATTTTAAACAACGGTGAAATGACACGTGTCCCGAAACCTCCAGCGCGCTCAAGCGCTTTGGATCTGTCTTTATGTTCGACGTCGCTACGGTTGGATTGCACATGGAAGGTAATCCTCGATCCCCACGGTAGCGACCATTTGCCTATTCTAATTTCAATTACTAACAGGTCAACTCGCACGCGACCAATTGATATTCCGTATGACCTCACACGGAATATCGATTGGAAGTTATACGAGGAAAAGGTTTCAGAAGCTGTCGAGTCGATTCAACATCATTCACTACCCCGGCGTAACGATCAAAGAACGGCCTCCCACTCCGTGGTGGGACAAAGAGTGCTCCGATGTCTACACGCAAAGATCCGAAGCGTATTTGGCCTTCCGGAATACAGACAATGCCGACGACTTTAAACGTTATTCGGAGCTTGATACCAAGTTTAAAAGCTTGGCTAAAGTGAAGAAACGCGGATATTGGCGTCGGTTCGTAAACGAGACGTCGAGAGAGACATCAATAAGCACTCTTTGGAACACAGCCCGAAGAATGCGGAATTGCGTAACGGTCAACGAAAGCGAGGAGTCTTCAATTAGGTGGATGCTTGATTTTGCCGGGAAAGTATGTCCGGATCCTGTTCCTGCGCAAAACATTGTTCGCGATGCGTCTCCGGGCCACGACGCGATAGAATCACCTTTTACGATGGCAGAATTTTCAGTTGCCTTCCTATCCTGTAACAATAACGCGCCTGGGTTAGATAGAATTAAATTCTACTTGTTGAAGAATCTACCCGGCAATGCTAAGAGGCGCTTGTTGAACTTGTTTAATAAGTTCCTGGAGCAAAACATTGTACCGCAGGATTGGAGGCAAGTGAAGGTGATCGCCATCCAAAAATCAGGGAAACCAGCTTCTGACCACTACTCTTATAGGCCGATTGCAATGCTATCCTGTATCCGGAAATTAATGGAAAACCCGAACTAATCCACCTAGCGGTGAGACCCAGCCTATCTCATTCGAACTTTTTATTTGTTAAAATAGATTTACACCAACAGTTAAAAAATACACCGTGATATTTTCTGCTGGATTTATTATTCATTCTAAAAAGCAAATTTTTGGTAGCCACAGCACATTTTATACCGAACATTTAAAATATAACATTCACACACTTATGATTATACATTAACACATATACATGCAAATAACATTCAATTCTTACAAATATATGATGCGATTTTGTTTTTGATCGTGGTATAATCGATTTTTACTCATATACTGCGTATAAATATTTAGATTATGTCAACTTTAGTCAGTAGATTTCAAATAATATATAAATAAATGTTGTTTTTTATACACTAATTTGAATGATCTTATCAGTGAAAATGAACCTCTTTAACGCAGTTGATATTACTGACCGTTTCTGAGGGGCATCCAATGAATGGCCAAATACCATTCAATATGGATTCTTGAAACCAGGATTATACCCAGTGGTCAGAATCTCAATCTCAAACCCCATTTTTAATCCAGATGACTACCTCTGGTGGCCTGATAATCATAAAATCATAAAATCCATCATAAAATTGCCGAACTGCCTAATCTAGGTATTTCGATGGTATTCGGTATTCGATAAAATGACAAATATCATCCAATACGATTTGGGGAAGCGGTATGATACCCTGAGGCCAGAAATCATCTTCAGACGCCATTTTCAATTTGTAGACAGTAGCTACCGGTTTCTGGAAACCAGTCGATAAGGGACAAACATTACCCAATGTGAGTTTTTCAGTACCCGGGATGATGCTCAGAGGCCAGGAATCAACTACATACTTTTTTTTGAAATCCGAATTTTCGACTTCCGGTTTCTGGGAAACAGCCTTCAATTGCCAAATACAATCCAATAAACGTATATCAACATATTTTAGCATATTGATGTTGTATTTGAAGAAATAATTGGAGCATATTTGAAATTTGACGTGATATTTGTACAAAATAAATAGTCATTCTGTCATAATGCCTCTTAATTTCGAACTTTGATCAAAGCAGCTAGTTTAAAACAGCCTTTGGGTTTTGTTTCTTTGTAGTTTGAGGAACAACCTGTTCGCTTGACACTTGTTTTCTTTAAATAAGTCGTTTAATCTTTGAGAGAATAGACTTTCAATATTTTCACAATTTAACACATAATGGTTAAAATAAAAGTCCAATTACACTGGTCAACACAAGTGTGACCCCGAAGGTCAAACTAAGAAAAATGAAAAATTATAGCTTTGTAAACATTCCTGTGGTTTTTTTCTGTCTAGGGCAACTATTGTGAGCTTTAGAGCAGCATTTTTTTTCGATTTAGTCAACCAGTGTTATAATCAAATGAAATGGGTATCAATAAAGCAACTTAACCTGTAATTTGAAACTAAGATTGTTGAAATCAGTCCAGCCATATTTGGTGAAACGAGTGAATTTTAAAAGTTTTCTGAACACATTTCTTTTCATAACCTTTGAACTACATGCTCAATCATCATAAAATTCGTCAGTTAAGGGTTTTGAAGACAGTCCGTTCATTTGATACCTAATTTGTTCAAATCGGTTGTTTAGTCTCTGAGATAATGAAGTTTCATAACTTTTACATTTTGATACATAACAGACAAAGTTACAGTCTAATTAAAATTAGTTTTCATATCATGGCAACTAGACATTTCTATTCTATATTTCATTATCAGGCAACTAGACCTTTCTATTGCTACTTATTTCGTGAAAATCGGTCCACCCATCTCTGAGAAAAGTGGGTGAGTTCAAGCAGTCTTAGAAACATGTTACTTTTCATAGCCTGATTTCACATTAGTTTTTCATTGTAGGATCTGAAATTCAATTTTTTATTATTTTTAAATAAAAGTTCAGATAATTTCCTAAAAGTTATCCATTGACAACCTTTCTCTATCTCTCGTCATTATTTAGATATGTTGATTTATAAGAAAGAGTTTTAAATACTTCAAACCTTTTCACATGTTAGTCCAGATAAATTTTCAAAAAAAATGTTTGCAAAGTTGCTCCTTTTTTTAAAAATAAGGTAAGGGGGGGGAGGTTGTCAGTAGTTTAAGTATTTATGATGAATATTAGTAAATAATGGACCTCCCCAGCTGGTCTCGAGGTACGATGCTGGCCTAACAAGCCAGTCGTCATAGGTTCGAGTCTTGACTCGGGAGAGACTGTTAGTGTCAGTTGGATCGTAGCACTAGCCCCGCAATTGTCCTGTACACTTAACGGTTGGCTGCGAAGTCTGTGTATAATAAACAGAAGGTCAAGTTCCGAATCGGAATGTAGCACCAAGGCTTTGCTTGATTAGTAAATAATGAGTATGTGTGTCCAATCACAAATGGTGTCTTCTCAACACTATTAGGATTTGTTTGCTTCCGCAATTAGGATTTATTTTTCGTAGTGATTTAAACCTACTTGTCAGAAAAGGAAGTAAACTTACAACTAACTTAGTTGCTAACTCATTTTCTATAAAGAGAGCTTATAGTAGCAATTGAGAATTGCAACGCTTTTTGTCTAAAATTGTTGATAATTTTATTTGACATACCTTCTAATGTTTCAAAACCAGTAAGTCTATGTAATTCGAGTGTACCAAACCAAGGAGGTCGCTTCAAAATCATTTTCAGAATTTTATTCTGAATCCTTTGTAGCGTTTTCTTCCTTGTTAAACAACAACTTGACCAGATCGATACAGCATAAAGCATTGCTGGTCTAAAAATTTGTTTGTAAATCAAAAGTTTATTCTTCAAACAAAGTTTAGAATTTCTATTGCTGAGAGGATATAAACATCTCGTATATTTGATACACTTTGCTTGTATGCTTTCAATGTGCTCTTTGAAAATAAGTTTTGCCTTTCTCCTAGAAAGGTATAGCAATCACTTGCAAAACCGAAAGTATAAAAGTGCTCCAAAGGGCCGAATGGCATATATCACTCGACTCAGCTCGACGAGCTGAGCATTTTCTGTATGTGTGTGTGTATGTGCAGATTTTTATTCTCACTACCTTTTCTCAGAGATGTCTGGACCGATTTTCATGAAATTAATCGCAAATGGAAGGTCTTGTTGCCCCATAAGACCCTGTTGAATTTTGTTGTAATCGGATTTTAAGTTTAGAGGTTATGTTTAAAAATGGCAAAATCACGAAACAACAATATCTCAGAAACTACACAACCGATTTGAACAAAATTGGTCTCAAAAGAACGGGCTACCTAAAAAACCCCCAACTTTTGAATTTTATGAAGATTGAACATGTGGTTCAGAAGTTATGAAAAGAAACGTGTTCTGAAGACTGTTTAATCTCACTCATGTTTCTCAGAGATGGCTGTACCGATTTTCATAAAATCATTGTCAAATGGAAGGTCTAGTTGCCCCATAAGACCCTATTGATTTGTTTTGCAATCGGACTATTACTTTGCCTGTTATGTTTAAAAATGTGAAATCCAGCTATGCAAAGGAACATATTCCAAAGACTACTTGGACTCACTCACTTATCTCAGAGATGGCCGACCCGATTTCCACAAAATTAGTGTCAAATGAATGGTCTAGCTGCCTCAGAAGACCCTATTGAATTTTACTGTAATCGAACTGTAACTTCGTCTGTAATGTACCGACTTGTGAAAATCACGAAACTTCATTATCTCAGAAACTACACAACCGATTTGATTATTATTATCAGATGAGCGGGCTAGTTAAGGGTTAACTGATGAATTATGATTGAACACGTGGTTTCAAAGTTTGGCTGCCCTACACGTTCCCATTTCATTTGATTATAATCGAACTTAAGCAACCGTTATGTATTAAATTGTTAATAAAATAACGAAAGTCTATTATCTCAAAGATTACATGACTTATTTGAACATAACTAGTGTCATACGAACGAGTCATCTCTCAAACTTACAAATAACAAACTTCATAACAATTTGATATGTGGCTCAAAAGTTATGGAAAGAAGAGAAATTCAAAGACTATTTAAAACTATACCTGCTTTGATCGATATATGTGGCCTCAACATAATTTAAATGTGGTATCGTACTAATTGAACGTTCCAAATTCATTGATTCCTTCCAATGTGTTTAAAGTCTGCAAATGCACGACGAATCGGTCATAGGATATGATCAAGGTCAAATAACAAACCGTCTGAAATGACTGGTTTTATCGAAATGACAATATCCTCAACTTTTGGCTTCTGTACATCGCCTTAATTCTGAATATATTCATATTGGGTGGTATTCTGTCATTTTCAGCAGACTTCCTGGCATCAATCTGACATCGGAAATACCCATATTGGGAGGTATTTTTGGTTATTTTCCAGAAACTAAAGGTGGTCGTTTCTAAATTCAAAATGGTGTCCAGGGTCAATGTTTGGTTTCTATGCATCCTCACGTTTACGGAAATATCCATATTGAGTATTATTCGGTCATTTTCGACTGTTGCCTATAAGTTGCCATTTAGCAATTCAAAATGGTGCCTGAGGTCAATTGTTAGCTCCTTGCATCATTCTGGTTCCAGAGATACTCATATTTGATAGTATTTGTTTTAGGCTATTTTTCACAAACCGGTAGTCGCCATCTTGGATTTCAAAATTGTATTTAGGATACTGGTTAAAGAAAAACTCATATTGGGTGATATTTTGTCACTTTGGATCTTTGTTTGCAGAAGCCGAAAGTCGTCATTTTGGACTTTAAAATTGCCTGTGAAATCAATTTCTGTCACCTGGGCGTAATTCTGGTTCCGAAAACATTCATATTGAATGGTATTTGGTCATTTCCGGCTGTTTGCCAGACACCGGAAGTCACCATCTTAAAATTCAAGATTGTGTCTGTGATCAATTTTTAGCTTCTGTGCATCTTTCTGGTTCCAGAAATACTCATATTTAATGGGAATCGTTCATTCCAGGCTGTTTTCCAGCAACCGGAAGTTGCCATCTTACAATTCAAAATGTTGTCTGAAGTCGATTCGTGGCTCCAGTGCATCATTACGGTTCCGGAAATACCCATATTGGGTGGTATTTGGTCATTTGCCGCTGTTTTCCGACACCGGAAGTCGTCATTTTGGATTTCATAATGGCATTTGGAGACAATTTCAGGATTTTGAACGGCATACTGGTTAAAGAAAAACTAATATTGGGTGGTATTTGGTCATTTTCAGCTGTTTTCAGAAACCGGAAGTCGCCAACATAGAATTCAAAATGCTATCTGTGGTCGATTTTAGCTCCTGTGTATCTTTTGGCTGTTTTCCAGAAACCGGAAGTTGCCATTTTACAATCCAAAATGTTGTCTGAGGTCTATTATGGAACATATCTGTTACCACTAAAAACATTCACCTGCCAATATGGTTCAATTCAGTTGATTAGTTCGCGAGATGGGCAGAAATTTGTGAAGAAACATGTACTTCCAGAAGAGGGAGGAGCGTAAACCATTCGTAAACCCTAAAAACATTCACATACCAAATTTGGTTGTATTTTCTTGATTGGTTCTTGAGCTGTGCGAAATTTGTGTTTCATTTTCATGGGATCCCACCCTTATAGAAGAGGGAGTCGGGTGTCAAACCATTATGTACATATTTGTTACCACTAAAAACATTTACCTGCCAAATTTTGTTCCATTTGGTTGATTAGTTCTCGAGATGTGCACAAATTTGTGTTTCATCCAACTATTATGGACATATTAGTTACCCCTTAAAACATCCACATGCCAAATTCGGTTTCATTTGCTTGGTTTGTTCTTGAGTTGTGCAGAAATTTATGTTTCATTTGTATGGGACTCCTCCCTTCCAGAAGAGGGAGGGGTCACAACCTATCATGGGAACCTTTATCGGCACCAAAAACCCCTACATACAAATTTTCACGTCGATCGGTTCGGTAGTTTTCGGGCCTATATGGATCAGACAGACAGACTGATTTGACTGCATTTTTATATGTAAAGATTACAACATCAATATTTTAGAACCTAAAGAGTGAATATACATTTATTGGATTGAAGCGGTCATGTAAATCTATTTTTACAAATAAAATATTGAATGAGAAAGGCTGGGTCTGACCGCTAGGTGGATTAATTTAGGTTTGTTTATGGTAAATTGTGGTGTAGTGTGTCAACCCGGGTCAAGAAGAGAACAATAAACTTTTCATTTTTTGTTGGTTGTATGGACAGTTTGCAAACTGCAGTGTTTTAACAATAAAGTGATTTAACCGCAACTCATTCATTTATTTATTATTGTAACCAGTCTACATTTATGATTGACGAAATAAATAAATAAGTTGCTGTTCAACATCCTGCAAATGGTGTCATTTAGCGGTTTTATCAGTGTTCTTGTATCGCAAGCGCAAAGAACTACCGAAACGGAAGAAACAGTCACGGCTAACATGCAGGACACGTTAAATAAGAAGATCGAGCGTCTGCTTCCTCCACACATACCTGACGAAATCATCAATTCGGCTCTCGGGGGGTGATTAGTCGGTCTCCGTAAGCACGCACATGCATATAATGTTCATCAGGTGAGCTCGATGCTATGCATATGTGGTCGGTGTTATGTCAGACCGGACCAAGTGACATTTTGATCATTTCGAGAAAAACGAGTATGAAGTTTGTTGCTCTGGGAATTTTGAAGTTTTCAATATTTTAGCACAGTTTTGATGTTATAAGTTGGAGTAACTCTCTAACTGTATCATGCAATATGACAATTGAAAAAAAGGAGTGCCGTGAGCTCAAAAAGGACAGGCTTGTAACTGATTAAATGTTCTTGGTCCACTCTGATTGAATCAAAGAAGTATCATTAATGGTCCATTATGATTGAACAATTGAACGTGCTCACTAACGGGGAATACAAAATAACGATGCTTAGTCGTCTACTAGTTCGTCCAACAGTTGATCCAACAACTTTTGAAAAATGCATATGAGCCGTCTAGTAAGTTCCCGTCTACTAGTTAGTCCAACAAATTATGAAAAATGTTCAAGGAAAAAAACAAAACACGGACCGCTCAAGCGTTGCTCAAGCTTCATGTTCCAGCGTGGAAACAAAAATTCTTCTAGTTAGTCCAACAGATTATGAAAAATGGTTAAGGAAAAAAAAAAACAAAACACGGACCGCCGTTGCTCAAGCTCCATGCCCGACCTGGCTGGTACCTACTTAGTCTAGATAGTCCAACAGATTTTGATAAGACTATAAGAAAATGTGCTGTTGTCTTTGCTCCTGCGGCTACTGCTACTGCTGGTTAGCCATCATCTCAACCGGTGAGTGCACCTTTGTGTTAGTTTTTTTTTTATTACTTAGAACTTTATATCATGCCATGTTGCATTCGTTATTAATCATAATTTCCCTGGGAACTATTTAATGACAAGCTAGCGTTCGTTCTCGAGCAAGGGCAATTTGGGAAAATGAAATCGTTTTTTGGCAGGTTTTTTAAAAAAAGGAAAAAAACAATCAATCAATTAATCAAGCAAGTGTATCTTAAAACAAAAATATTATTAAAAATTGTTATCTCTTTATTATTATGAAAGATATTGTATATATATATATATATATATATATATATATATATATATATATATATATATATATATATATATATATATATATATATATATATATATATATATATATATATATATATATATATATATATATATATATATATATATATATATATATATATATATATATATATATATATATATATATATATATATATATATATATATATATATATATATATATATATATATATATATATATATATATATAAATATATACATGTAGATATATTTATTTATGTATCTCGGTCATCTCTTATGTACTCATAATACTTTTTTTGTTTTTCGCTAGTGATATGTTGACGGTCAGTCAGTCGGCCAGAAACAATCAATCAATTAATCAAACAAGTGTATCGTAAAACACAAATATTATTATAATTATTATCTCTATAATAAAAATGGATTGATACTGTTGTACCCATACTGTCGTCGGTCAGTCGGTCGGTTACGGGTCAATAAATCTACATCATCTTACGTCGTGTAGAATAATCGCAAAGGAAGATAGCATACAACACAACAGTTGCTCTGTAGGACTGCGCGCCAAGTTGGGGGATAGTAGCTTTTAGTTTTGTTGTTTTTGTTTCTCTCTTGAGTTTGTTGCTGCTTGCACTTAGTTCAAATTCTCAACAAATGCGCGGATAGGAAAAGGATAAGGTTGCACAGATAGAATATGTTGCAGATAAAGTAGATGGCAGTAGTGCAACAACAACAACAATCAATCAATAATAAAAATATGAATGTTGCTTCATTCATTCATTCTTAATACTTAACTATTATACGGGGAAACGAAGGCAATGCAACGCAACGCAACGTTTCTTTCCCTTTGCTAATGCGACAGAGCCGCAGCAACAAAATGAATGTGTTGTTGCTGGATTGGATTCAAAAAGCTTGTGCTTCTTCTCACTATCAATATTGTCGCGGTGCCTCGTCGTTCCCGCTGATTATTATGATTATGTTTTTATTTATGCTTTAACTTTAGCTTCTTGGAGAAATAAAAAGGAATAAAATCAAAATTAATATCTTAGATAATCAGATCAGATCAAACCACGACGTGCACGAAAGCACGATTAAACGTATCAAAGTTTTATTAGAGATTTAGAGACAAATTGAACACGTCGTGATTTTGGCGTGTTTTACGCCATACGGTGAATGATGCCTTAGGCTTTTGCCACCAAAAATATAAAAAAAAAAAAAAAAACAAATGTATTCATAATTTTCTTCATTAGAGATAACTTCGTTGACTGTTTTCCTATATTGTCCTAAAAAATATCCACGTAAATTATTATGTTTTAATGTAAAATAATGTAATGTAAAATGTCATCGGTTTGACCAGTTTTTTTATTTTTTTTGTGCTTTAAAGGCAGCACATGATGAGCATGATAAAAAAAGTGCGCTGAAAGTGGCGTGTTTTATCATCTAAATTACTACTGAAAGTGTTCAAAAACCCATAAAACCCCAACCGATAAGTGATAAGTTCACCATACGTGTTGTTCATCGTTATCGTAAGTGGCCATTTTTTCTCTTGTTTAACGCGGGGGGGGGGAGTAAGTGCTAGCATATTCGTCGTAATTTTTTGCGCTAATTAATTGCTCCAAATCTGCGCGTGGTGTGTGCGTTTATCCTACTTATACTGTGTTGTCGCACGCGCATAACCGGAGTACATAGATCCGAGGCAATTTAAGTGAGTTTTAACAAGTGATTTTCGTCCGGAACACATTTTTCCAGAACCCAGAAGTTCTTCGTTCAGAGTTGTTCAGCGCGGACAACTGTACCAGATAGATAGTGTGTACCACGCTGTACTACAAGGGTAAGTGAGACACACCATTTTTTTCCCAATTTCAAACAACAAAATTGATTAATTGCTGTAATTGCAAGTTACTGTATGTTGTACTCTCCTGTGTTGGTTGGTTGGTTGGTGGAGCAGGAGCAGCAGGATAGCAAAGCAGTACTGAATTGAGCCCCGCACACAATGTGCATCCCGCGCAAACTTTTTTACGCTACCAATTGGTTAGAGAAATTAGAGTCTTAAATTTAAATCAAATCAGTTACACAAGTTGGAGTCATTCTGCTTCTTCGACTTCACTGCAGACACTGATTAAGAAATGTACTGAATATATATGAAGGGCTGTCTATTAGATTAATGTTTGAAGGATTTATGGTTTACTGGCATGAGGGGTTTGGAGAGGGATGGCAGCTCGGCTCGCGGCTGACAGACGTGTATACACACGATCGCGAAATAAATGATTTTTGTTTCTGTGAAAAAAAAAAAAAGTGTTAAAGCCTTAAAATGGTGTGACTGAGTCCCTTTGATGGGTATGAAGCGTTGCATGGTGGTTGATAGTGATATCGATATGAAAACGGTATAATTCTGCTGTGAAAGTTTCGTGATAGAGTCGAACGGAAAGCATCCACTGCCGATGCGAGAGTGTTGTGCTGGTGGTGGTGTTGACAAGTGTAGAAGGATTGGCTGGTGCGTGACTGCGAGAATTGTGCTGTTCCTGATCGCTGTCGAGATGGTCGGGCGAAGGAGATCAGCAGCTTTGGGAAGTGTGGCTCGTCGTCACTCTGGATCACAACATTGGATTCAGCATTGGATTGACATTGGATTCATGTTGGCAGGGACGAGAGCGGCAGCCAGCAGATTGACCTAGTATTGGAGGATCATTCGTTGGTAGACTGACGCGAAATGACTCAACGGGAACGAGGGGTAGAGTAACAACAACAACCAAAATGCAGATAAGTATATAGTTTCGTCTCGCTCTTACACTGACATATAATATAATATAATCACGAATAGCGGAAAATGGCAGAGAAGGAATGCCAATTAATTACGCGAATTTACAAGAACCACCTTTATGCTGCATGGGCTCATAAAACAAAACAACAGTGCTGATGGCACCTCTTTTCCCTACCAGGGATACCAGATAGGCTGAATTGACTGTGTGATACGGATTTTGCAAACCGTGTGTAGGTGAATAAATATATAATTACATAACTATGGTCAAGTCCTATAATGCTTTTGAGCAGTTCGTCAGTTCGTGGAGGTTATACAGATTGTCGAGTATGGCTTCAGAAAGCCTAGCAAATCTCTTTTTTTTTGTCAGTCCCGATCGGTTTCTTTTGGAAAATCGGACGGTGAACGACAGGCCAAGAGCCATCTGGCATCTCTGGTATTAAACCAACATTATTGAAGCGCGAAAATTCATTTCAAAAAATCAAAATACCTCACCAAGGCGCTCGTAACTACTGTAGAATTTGGCTGTTGCTTTTTTGAAAATTAAAATGGATAGTTGTGCTATAACAAACGCTGTGAGCCCAGGACGGATGGAAACAAATGAAGTCATTGCATTTGGTAGAATTCGTAAATCAGTGGTAATAGTGCCTGGAGACGGGAATTGTTTTTTCTACTCCGTCATCCAGCAAATAACAGGTAATAGCTGTGATGAATCTGAAATTCTAGTCTTGAAGACTTACAATTAATATAAATAATAAAAATTAATATAGGATGGCGTTTGTTCGATGATAATTTTGTAAGACGAGCGAGGGAACTGAGAGCAGAAGTGGTAGAATATATACGAGTACACGATGGGGACTTCCGTGATATCGTCATGGGAGAGCTGATTGCTGAGGGCGACCGAATCATGGACGAATTGGATGGAACCCGGAAGATAGCGCAATTTCTAGATAAGCTTGCTAAAGATGGAGCATGGGCAGGATCTGAATCGATAATAGCGGCTGGAAAAATCTTGAAACGAAACATAACAATATATAACCCGAATTTTGAACCGATCGAAATCTTGTATGACAGAAATGAAATGACGAAGACTATTGAACTTTTCTATAATGGAAGTAATCATTATAATAGCATTTTGACAGAACGTAAAGAAAGCACAGCAGAATCAAAACTAAATAACATCGATAAATATAAAGAAATAGATCCTGAAACAAAAGAAAACAACGAAGCAGTAAACAAAGACAGCAATTTGAAAGAAAATAAAATTAAAATGACAGTTGAAACACCAAAGGAGCAAACCATAAATGAAGAAAGGAACACAAACCCGCAAAATGAACATAAAGCTAAGGAACAAAATGAACATGAAAATAACAAACGAGGATCGGAACTGAAAAACAAAAATAATGAAATAAATGTAATTAATCAACAGAATTTTTATTGGATTTCTATAAACAACCATAGAATTAAAGTAAGAAAAGTGATAGATCATAGATTTAGTTACTTATGGGCAATAAGCCACCAGTTAAGTGATTTAAACCCAGATATGGAATATTTCAATGAATTACCAGCTGCTCTTCTCACGGACATTCAACAGTACATGCAAATAAAATCGAACGATGACACAAGACTTTTACCCGGACCGACTCTGTGGAAAGCAATTGCAAATATGACAGAGACAAAAGTAATAATCACAAAACAAGATAATCAAACAATATATACATGCCCAGGTTACAATGAAACACATACACGAGAAATAAGACTTTTTGTTTACACCAAAGCAGACTTTATACAGGTAGACAGTAAAGTTAATATATTCAAAGGAAATAAAGACGAAAAAAATAAGCCCTCACAGCGGTTTACAACCAAGAAAAAACAGTCAAGCTACTTCAAATTAGCTTCATTAAACATTCGTGGATGCTGTAGACAGAACAAACGACAAGAAATAGACGAAGCATTAGCCGAAAATTGACATTGACATTGCAGTATTACAGGAAGTTAATATAGATTTCCATCTAAAGTTGAAACAAATAATTACGAATGGACGATATCTAATAGAAAAACATCAAATAGATCAAGAGGACTCGCAGTACTACGGAAAAAAGATTCAGATTTCAGAATAAAAAATATTAGAAACATTGATAGAAATATTTTAAGCGCAAACATAGAATATAACCAAACGAGAGATGAAATCTTAATCGTTAACATACATGCACCAAATAATAATGCTAATACGTTTTATGCAGACCTAGGAAATTATGTGGCAAGAAACCCGAAAAGACAAAATATGATTATCCTAGGGGATTTCAACTCTCAAATTGGTAGAAATGATATAGAAAGTAATGAAATGGAAATGTTAGGAAAATATATAGGACATGATGAAACAAATGAAAATGGAGAATTTATGAAAATGTTTTTAAGAATGCACAAATTCAAAATTATTTCAATGAGATATGGAAAATCCCTACTAACGACTTGGACTAATGGGAATTCGACATCACAAATAGATCATATTTTAGTAGATATAAAGTCAGAGTTAAGGATTAAACAAATTAGGGCATCATGGACGCATCTAAAAACCGACCACAAATTGCTAATTGCTAGCATTAAAATTCGAAATAATTCTAAATGTAACAAGAGCAACAAAAACCGAATGAAACTGCAGCCCAACACATTACAACAAGAACAAACTCAAAAGAAATACCATGAAATTCTAAACAAACAACCAACAATAAATGTAGAAAATCTTGAAATAACTGAAGCATATGAAAAATTAGTTAAAAAGATCAACGATAGTGCTAAAAAAGTATTAAAAACAAAAGGGAACCCAATAACACCTAAAAGAAAAGCAGCAAAAGAATCACTAATGAAAGCAAAAGCTAAAATTAGACGAGCAATAGAAAAAGGAATAGATACCCAGTTGTTTAGAAAAGAAATGGAAATTAAAAAACAAGAACTTAAAAAGAGAATAAACGATCATAACGAAACCGAAATCATAAAGTTTTTCAACGGATTGAACGATTTCGAAATAGGAGAACGAATAAAAAGAACATATCAATATTTGAAAAAATTTAAACAGACGAGAAAATCAAAAAACCCTATAATACCAATGTCAAAATGGATGAACGTGATGGAAAAATCAACAGGAAATCCGATGATAATACCAGCAGATAAAGAAAAACTAACTTCACATCCAACGAAAAATGAAATACTAAATATAATAAGAAATTTGGCTAATGGAAAAGCGGCAGGAAAAGATGGACTAAGAAATGAATATTTAAAATATGCTAATGAACAAACAATAGATGAAATGTGGCAAATAATGAAGAGGGTATGGGAAACGAATGTAATACCAGAACTTTGGAGAGAAACTTTACAGATACCGATACCGAAAAAGAAAAAGACAGAAAAAACATCTGACTTCAGGAGAATAACACTATGTAACCTTGGTTACAAAATATATGCAACATGGCTAGTAGGAAGACTTAGAGAGTACGCAGGAAACCCTGGATACCACCAAGCAGCATTCGTTAATAATAGGTCTACGGACGATCAGATGTACTATGCTAGAAGATATTTAGAAGCTTATTGGAATAGTGGTCAAACATTAATAGTAGGCTCATTAGACATAAACAAAGCATTCGATAATGTCAAAGTAGAATCTATAGAACATATATTACAAGAATTGAATGTACCGCAACATATTATCAATAGAGTTAGACAAGCGATAAATTTTGAGCGTACAAGTATTTTATGGGAAGGCATAGAAAGCAATCAAACAATAAAATCTAGAGGAATAAAACAAGGCTGTCCAATGTCCCCGTATATATTCACTTTGATTATTCAAAAAATATCAAAACAGATTAAAGAAAAGATAGGAACATTAAATATCTTAGAATTGCATGACAAAGGTCTCCCAATTATCCTAGCCTATGCAGATGATTTATTACTGATAACTAAAAATGTAGATGAACTTGAAAAAATAATTATATTATTAAAAGCAGAATTAAGTAAAGTAGGATTAGAATTAAATACAGTTAAAAGTAAAATATTAATAAGGGAGCCTAATTCAGACAGAAATATTCCTGACATTATTGAAATAGATAACGATAAATATGAAGTCATACAAACATTAAGATACCTTGGAACATATTTTACGGAGACATTGGATAGACCAAATACAACAAGAATTAGATGTAGACAAGCTCTCAACACCACAAGGGTAGTTTTAGAGTTTATGAAAAAAATTTAAACCAAGCTGGTATATAGCAAAATTAATATACAAGACTGTTATATCACCGGCAATAACCTACGGCCTCAAATCAGCGGCATGGGTTAAAAAGAACAGAACATCGGTTGCTAGATACGAATTGCAAATTATTAGGGAATTATTAAAATTAGCTAGGGATAGGCCAAAAGGTAGAATAAGGGTTTCAAAATTATTAAATGGTAAAACAGCAGTGAATAGAGCAAGAGTAATGAGGCTGAAATACTGGGCACACATACAAAGAAGAGAACAAGGACACCCATTAAAATCAGCTGAAAGATTGGAATTTACGGGAAAAAAGAGAGGACGACCCGCGAAAACATGGAATGACACGATTAGGGAAGACAAAAACAAACTAATGGAAATATCAGAAACAGAATGGCACGAACTAGCGAAAAATAAAACAGAATTTAAGAAAAAAGTGGAAGAAATTTACAATACTATAGGAAGTGAAGAAGAATCCAGCTCAGAAATCGAATAATAAACATGACATGAGATTTATACCAAGACGGCCGAATAAAAAAAAATTAAAATAAAACAGATTAAATATACAGACAAAAATTAATGTGTATATAGATATAAAAAGAAATTGGAATAAATATAATTTTATGCAAGTGTGTATGTATACAATCTTAATACCTTAATCGAAGGACGTAAAACGCCCGTCGTTATTTATTCATCTAATTAATTTTCTATTTACTCAAAGATATTTTTACACTTTTCACTTCCATTTCAAAAAAGAAAACACATATATATACACAGGGTAATTTACCAATTCTCGTCAGTCATGTCATGTTTTAAACTGTCATCCTTCTCCAGTAAGCTGCCTAATTTCATCTATCAATTTTCTGGCATACTTTCCTACTTTTATCTTATTGGAAAAATTAAGAAAAGACACAAATAGTTCAACGGAGCTTCTAAATTTAAGTGTGAAAAAGCCACTCTTACAGTTCCTTTTGGTCAACACATTTCCGAAGCGAGGATCTGCCATTGTAAGGTTGGGGATCTTACACGAGGATATATCAATGGGGACAGTTGGTACGTTAACCGTAGGCCGTTTGAGTATGAGGAACTCAAGCGCAGCAGTGTACGTTTGGGAACGAGACCGTATGATAGCAGTCAGTTGGAGCTTGATCTGCTTAGTGGCTTCGTGTTTTCTGGGATGTGTTTCGTTATAATCGTATCGTATCTTTAGGGTGATTCATTTAATTAATTTTAGTTATACTGTAGTGTAAGTAAATATGATAAATTTAAGAACTTAGGTTGAGGTTTAGATCAGGGTTTAGTTTAACTAATTCTAGATTTAATATTAAGCTTTAAGTGAATAATAGTTTAGATGCATTTTGAATAATTATGATACAGATTTTAGTTAGACTTTTGGTTGATTTATGATTCAACATGAATTTCAAAACCCTCTTTTGTATATTTTGGTCACTTTATGGACTCTATTGGTCACTATTTTAATGCAAAAAGTCACTAAAGTCACTATTATTTTGATACTAGCCCTGATATTTCACGAGAAAATCGTAACCAAATATCGCTAGCGGCGAAGATGTGTTGTGTGAAAGTTTTCTTCGGCCGGGAAAAATATCTAGATGTGTGAAAGTGGCAGTTTAAATTTTGTCAAAAAACAATAAAAATGTTTGAGTTTTTTAATGGAGTGATTCATTCATGCGAACAGAAAAACTTCAACGTCAAAGGTAAGTTAATACACATTGAGTTTCTGAGTGGAATAAAAGCAGTAGAGCTTGGCAAACTGAATCCTGCCCACAATACATATCACATGATGAAGCCGTCAGTTACCCTATATATATATATATATATATATATATATATATATATATATATATATATATATATATATATATATATATATATATATATATATATATATATAGGGTAACTGACGGCTTCATCATGTGATATGTATTGTGGGCAGGATTCAGTTTGCCAAGCTCTACTGCTTTTATTCCACTCAGAAACTCAATGTGTATTAACTTACCTTTGACGTTGAAGTTTTTCTGTTCGCATGAATGAATCACTCCATTAAAAAACTCAAACATTTTTATTGTTATATATATATATATATATATATATATATATATATATATATATATATATATATATATATATATATATATATATATATATATATATATATATATATATATATATATATATATATATATATATATATATATATATATATATATATATATATATATATATATATATATATATATATATATATATATATACATATATATATATATATATATATATATATATATATATATATATATATATATATATATATATATATATATATAAATACGGGTCAATTCTTTTGATATTGATATGAATTGAAAGTCTGAGAATAATAATAGAATCTATTAGATTCTAATATTATTTTGAGGCGGGGCTTACCGAATGGAAATTGACTTCGGAATGCGCTGCAAGTACTCAGTCATTCTGCAAAGGGTCTTTGGAAGGTCGGTAGAGCTAACACCTTCTAGGTTCCGAAAACAAGACAGACGCAGAAACAAGAATCAACAGCATTGTCTTTTTTCACCCTATCACTGCCAGACAGTGGAATCTAGAAGGTCATACATACATACATACATACATTATGATTGAACAATTGAACAAATAATTTTAGTCCATTGATCGCCGAACAGCCAAAAACTTTTTAATCTACATGGTTAGCTTTTGCGACTTCAAACCGATGCTGTAAATTCCGACAATTTCAACTTTTTTCTGCTTAACACATGGTTCACTTTGTCTGCACACTATAAGGCATGACATCAGGTCATGTTAGTGACAGTAATAAACGGTCCAAAATCACATTCAAAACCACGGCAGTGGGTGAAACTTCACAGAGTCCGATGGGGGGTGAGTGACAGAGTTCTATGATACAAAGAAATCCGGAAAAACGCTTGAAAATTCTTCCGTTCGTTCGCTTTTATCAATAGCTGACCAAAGGCAGTCTCCTTGAAAATAAACACTTGGTCCATTCTGACTGAACACTGTAATTGCTTTTCATTGGTCATGCAGACAAAAATCATGCTGTTATTTCTGCTGTTTTAGAGATAAATAAAATCTGATTGTTGTTTGATGCAGCGTAAGAAAATCTTTATCCAATACTATCATTAACTCGTTTTTTCCAATTTTGCGGCTTGGTCCGGTCTGACTTAACACCGACCATGTCGTCCACGAAAACAACAAACTCCATATCGCTGAAAATTCGGTGCATGAATCTTTAAAATGTTTGGCTGGCATTACATAAGCCAAATTGAATTCTGGTAAACTCGAAAAGGCCGAAGGGGGTAATTACAGCGGGTATGTCTTCCTGCTGCACCGGAATTTGATGATAGGCTCTCTCGAGGTCCAAGGTTGTAAATATACTTTTGCCCTGAAATACGTTTAGCAGTGCTGATAAAAGTCATTTTCCCCAGCAAAATTCTTCGAAAATTACAGCCAATCATTTTCAATTTTCACTTCCAATGATCGCAGCACTCTTTCAGATACACTAGGTTTTCGTCCTAGTAACGTGCTGTTATACTCAGATGAAACAGATCGCGCGCATCGAAGCGAAAAACAAAAACAAACAGTCCACTCAACCAAAATGAACCTCACCGAAATACTTTTTCAATGACACTGACCGATGCCTTGACAATCTTCGTTAACTGATAAACTGATTTTGTTGTCTTGCTTCCATCGCATGAAATATAATGAGGTGTTTTGACAGTTCACTTCCATGCAAAAAGCGGGAAGGGAGAACTCTGAAAGGATTGTAAAATAATAACGTTTATGGATGATTTTTTTCACTTTCACTCAACCCTGACGTTTAGTAGATCATGATCTGGCACGGTAACTTTATTCAACGCGCGATAATCGCCGACAAATCTTCATTCACCACTTTTCTTGGGGACGCAGTGAAGGGGGCTCGCCCATCAGCTGCTAGAGGGCCGACAAATGCCAAGATCGATCATTATCTGAAATTCTTTTTTGGCTGCACTCACCTTATCTGGAGCCATTCGGCGACACTTGCTCGCTACCGGTGGTCCCTTCGTTTGGATAAAGTGCGTGACGTCATGCTGAACGGTAGGCTTAATCATCGCAGGTAGAGTTACTTTGAATTCTGTCAAAAGCTGTCGGAACGGATGATTTAAGTCAACTACTGTAACACTGTGAACCGCTGTATCCGTTAACCCTCCTATTGATGAGCACTTTGTGAAACCATCTATAAGGCGTCGATGCTTTAGATCTACGAGTATACCATGAGCTGCCAAAAAATCGTCCCCGATTATAGGCATCCCTACATCAGCCACGAGGAAGAGCCAATTGAAACGCCGACGAAGTCCGAGGTCGATTGTAATATACCGTTTATCATAAACTTTAATTTGAGTTTCGTTTGCAGCATGTAAAATAAACGGCGTTGCTCCTTCACGCCTATAGCTGTTTGTTGCTGGAATTATCGAGACATCAGAACCAGTATCGATGAGATATTTATGTTTCGAAGTGTAGTCTCTTATCAGGATTCGGCGGCTCCCCGCTACTGCGTTCACTTCAGCGACCGTAAATGAACGCGTCTTTAATTTTTTGAATTGTATTTACATGGGTCACGACATTTCAATGCGCGCTCCCCGAACTTACGATGAAACGAACAGATATCGTCATCGATAACGCGACTTGCTCTTGACGTCGATCGGCTTCTAGAACCACTTCTTGTTGCTTTTAGGATCCGAATTTCTGCTGTCAACGCGGCAATTTGATTTTTTAGCTTTATTGTTGTTTCTGTTGATGCTGCCGCAGTTGAAAATTCAACCATCTTATCCGCCATTTCTGCGAGTTTTCCAATTGTCCCGTCGCTAATAGAGAGAACGGCCTTCACGCTAATCGGCATCCGCTTCAGACAAAACATTTTCAATTGGTCATCCGTGACATTTAATCCGGCTGCAAGCTCTTGCATTTTGGCCAGAAGATGCGTGGGACGCATGTCACCAAGGTCACAATCGCCCAGAAGCCGTTCCAATCTTCCTTGTGCCGACATTTGGGATCGTGCAATCAGACGTTCCTTAATAGCGACATATTTGTTTGCATCCGGAGGAGCAGCAACCAAATCTGCGACGTGACATATTACGGACTGGTCGATTTTTGCGACGATGTGGTAGAATTTGGCATGATCACGTACCACATTAGCTAAAGCAAACTATGCTTTGGCCTGGGCGAACCACATAACGGGGTCATTTTTCCAGAAATCTGGAAGTTTGATAGCGACACCAGCGGTAACGGCAGCATTTTCGTCAGCTTGTTCGTTTTGATTCTCAAGCATTTTCGATCGACGGAACGTTAACTCGACACGTATCGGCACTACTTTCGCGTCGGGGTCACCAATGTGGGATTTGAAACTGGATCAATACGCAGAATAAATCGGAAACGTTTTGTAACACGAGAAAACACGTTTTACTTTATTTCTCTTCATTACCAATGTGGCTGACAATTTATATATTAAGCTGTCTTCTTTTGTGTCTTACGACCAGTGTTGTCAGGAATACCACAGAACGAATGTCTAAATGTCGATTAGTTTTATGAGTTGTTTCATCATCACAATGCGGGCGTACTACTAACAAACCCCTGCTTCATGTATTTCGTCATTAGGAATTATTTTCCCCGAAGTTGACGTGTAAAAGTAACAAAAGTAACATCGTAATCAACAATTTGAAGCAAACAAAAGTAACATCGTAATCAACAATTTGAATCAAACAAAAGTAACATCGTAATCAACAATCTACAGTGTGGTGTACATTCTATCAAAAGCTTTAAAACAATTATTGAATTTCTAAAATGCGGTTGTTTTCTACTAGAGTAGGTGAGCCAGTTATGGCAAGTGCATCAGTTACGGCTACATCGCATAAGCACAATGATACGAGTCATGGCACTACTTAATTTAAAGTCCATAGGTCATAATTGTTTCTTGCCATAACTAGCAGGGATGTCCAAACCCACCACATCACCGCGTTTGTGTTTTGAGCTATGCCCCGGAGGGTATTTTCATTGCCCTTCAGTGCCTATACAAACGAGAACGTGTTCTAGATGAAAAAGCTTTTCGATAGCTTCGCTAAACACCGACCCGAGTGTTTCCGACTTCGGGAACCCACTTGCTTACACATGTTTTCTCAAACACTTTATTTTTACAAAAGTACATATGAAAAAAATATTGCAGGTGGTTGCATGCGATGGCTACCATCAAGTTATCTAGTATTATACAATCCTCATTATATTGAGATCTCATCGTGGTGACTAATGCTTGTATGCTTCACGAAACAGCAAGCCCTCGGTTGCTCATGTACCGAAGTCAAAAACCCTCGGCTCGTGTGTTAACAAATGACTCTTCGTGTTTTGTCTTGAGCCCAGAGCGGAGAGTAATACGAATTACCTTGCGTGGTATGTTTTTTGGCAAATGGGCCACCCGCGCCCTTTTTAGGTGTTGCTACGTCCCCTAGTTGTTTATCGTAAAAACACTACACGTTCTAATAAAATTTGACGAATTAAAATGCGGCTACTCATTAGATAGTCGGTAATAATAGAATCAATGTCGGCAGTCAGCGATGACGACTGCCAAGCTACTTCAGTGGAGCAATGGAGAGGTTTCGAAATAAACCGCCTGCCTGCGACACCTTGGCTCGCACAATAATTCTACGAATTAGGTAAAAGTACTTGAAACAATTATAGAATACATAGATTTTTCAAAAATAGTATCTAAGTGTATTGCACCTGTTACATTAATATACACTACCCGCCATAAGTTTGGAATTGCTGCATCAAGTATTGCAACACCCAGTTTGAATATTGCAGTACCCCCCTGAAAAGCTCAGCATCACCTGGAATAGGCGGATACCTCGTGTTTTCGACAACCTGGAAAGCTGCTGTTTTCAGCAAACTTGTTCAGAAGGGTAGTGGGCACACAATTTTTCGTATTTTGAACTTTACTTATCTTACTATTCCAACCTGCTAGAAAGTTGTAGTGTTTAGCAGTTGTGGTGGTAGACAATTTAGTACTGAATTACCCCGCTATACGACACTAGTGTGCATGTAGTTCTTCGTGTTTCAACTTATCGCGCAATTATTATCGTATCGTATCGTATTGAGTTGATTGTTATTATGATCGTCGGTTTTACAATATTTTTAAAGTGTTATACTTCGTTAAGTTTTATGTATGCTACAGCAAAGCTCTTGAAACGGACTGTCGGGACTACTCGTTTGTTTGTTAAATAGTGTACCATCTAAAGTGAAAACTTTGCGTGAACTTTTGGCACCCACCAACGGCATAGCGATCGTTTACAAAAGCAGATTTGGCTTCACGGTGCGGGGGCGCCCAGAGGGAATACCTTCTCACTGCAATGACAATGACGGTTACGTGCAATGTTTGTGTCCAAAAAATTGTCTCTGAGAACGACCGAGTGTATTGCTTTGGAGGCTGCGAGCGAATTCTCCACGTTCGTTGCTCTGAGATCAGTTCTGCTGGCGCCGCTGCCATGCGAGAAAATATAGCTCTCAAATATCTCTGCTTCGAATGCCGTAAAGAGCTTTCATTTGTTTACGATATACAGAAAAAATGTACTGAGCTGATAGAACGAATGAACACTATCGGCGAGCTTGTTGTGAAACATGAAGCTGCCTTTCAGGATTTTGGTTATAATTGAAGAGTGCATACTCCCACGCTTACTTGTTCTTGTCTTACTGTTCTACACAAGCGCAAACTTTGCGTGACTCTTATGCTTCTATTGCATCTTGTTCCACAGGAACATCGTCAGCAAAAAACTCTGATAAGAGTGCAGCAAGCTCGCAAGGTGGATATGCTATAATTAATGGAAATACGGATGCTCCTAATGTGTTTACTCCTGATGAAGGTGGATTGCTGAGATCTGGAAAACGTCGTATTCCGATCGTTCAGCGTGATAACAGTGCAACCCTTGCTACTGCTGCATCGCCCATGACTGGTACCCCCACGCTCTCTAGCCTTTTACCTTCCGCTACTCCTAGAAAGTCCGCTACAATTGAAAAAATGAAAAAAAAACCTAAATTAATCTATAGCGGTCAGACTCAGCCTTTCTCATTCAAACTATTATTTGTAAAAATAGATTTACATGAATGCTTGAATCCAATAAAGGTATTTGTATTCACTCTTTGGATTCTAAAATATTGATGTTGTAATTGAAGTATAAAATATGAAATTTGACGTAAGAAATAGCGAAATAAAAGAAATTACTTTTAATTTCGAACAATTTAATCACGAGCGATACCGGAAACGTTGAGGCCATATATGTTGATCAAAGCAGGTATAGTGTTGAATAGTCTTTGAATTTCTTTTCTTTCCAAAACTTTTGAACAGCATATCAAATTGTTATGAAATTTGTTATTTGTAAGTTTGAGATATGACTCGTTTGTATGACACTAGTTAAGTTCAAATAAACCGTGTAATACTTGAGATAATAGACTTTCGTTGTTTTAACAATTTAATACATAACGGTTGCTTAAGTTTGATTACAATCAAATGAAAAGGGAATGTATAGGGCAGCCAAACTTTGAAACCACGTGTTCAGTCATAATTCATCAGTTAACCCTTAACTAGCCCGTTCATCTGTTATCAATACTGTTCAAATCGGTTGTGTAGTTTCTAAGATAATGAAGTTTCGTGATTTTCACATTTCGATACATTACAGACGAAGTTACAGTCCGATTACAGCAAAATTCAATAGGGTGTTCTGAGGCAGCTAGACCTTTCATTTGACACTAATTTTGTGGAAATCGGTTCAACCATCTCTGAGAAAAGTGAGTAGTCTTCGGAATATGTCTCTTTTCATAGCGGGATTTCACATTTTTAAACATAACAGGCAAAGTAATAATCCGTTTGCAAAAAAAAATCGATAGAGTCTGATAGGGCAACAAGACCTTCCATATGACACTGATTTTTTGAAAATCGGTCCAGCCATATTTGAGAAACATGAGTGAGATTAAATAGTCTCCAGAACACGTTTTTTTCCAAAACTTCTGAACTACATGTTCAATCTCCATAAAATTCAAAAGTTAAGGGGTTTTAGGTAGCCCGTTCATTTGAAACCAATTTTGTTAAAATCGGTTGTGTAGTTTCTGAGATATTGATGTTTCGTGATTTTTACATTTTTAAACATAACCTCTAAACTAGAAATCAGATTACAATAAAATTCAATAGGGTCTTATAGGGCAACTAGACCTTTCATTTGCAATTAATTTCAGCCATCTCTGAGAAAATCGAGTGAGATTGGGAGAGCGTTACAAACACCACACATATACAGAAAATGCTCAGCTCGTCGAACTGAGTCGAGTGATATACGACATTCAGCCCTGTTGATTACTTTTATTCCTTTAGTTTTTGCAGTGATTGCTATACCTTTCTGATTGCTATATCTTTCTAGGAGAAAGGCAAAAAGTGAAATGATAGAAAGTATTTTTATTTCAACTTCAATCCTGAGCAAGGCCGCAAACATTGAAATAGTACAATATCAAATTTAAATGATGTTGAGGCCACATATTTTGATCGTATCTATAGTTTTAAACAGTCCGTGGGTTACGTTTCTTTCTATAACATTCGAACCACATGTTTAAACATTATGAAATTCATTGTTTAAGGGTTTAAAAGCCCATTAATTTGAAATCAACTATGTTCATAGCTTCTGAGATATAAGAGCGATTTTTACCTTCTGACGCAGCACCAAAACTAAATGTTTGATCACAATGAAATTCAATAGCAACCTAAGCGGCAAATAGACCTTTCATTTGACACCAAGATAGAAAGAATCGGTTAGACCATCTCTGAGAAAAGTGAGTGCGAAAAAAAAGGTGCACATACACCCGTACACACCCACAGAAACATATACAACTATACATGCATACCTATGGAGGTTCAATCATCCGACGCGTCGAGAACAGAAATCCGATGTCAGATAAACCCTGTAACTTTCGCTGTCAAGCATTCATTCTTCAAACAAAACGGCGTGGGTACGGTTAGATGTGAAAATATAGACTATGCTATGAAATTGGTTGCTGCTACCTTGGCACTGTCTGATAAATATGATATCTCGATATTGAAGCATATGAAACCAAGAGTAAGGATTAGTGGTGTCTCCAGCGAGTTGAGTGAAGGTAAAATTATCAGCTATCTTAAGAAACAGAACAACCTTCCTAATCCATGCGACGCGAAAGTGATTAAGTTACAAAAAAAACGAATACAACAACGAAGTTGGTGCTCGATTATTTGAATGCCTGATGAAACTTCAACGAGTGTATGAAGACTGGAATCGCTGCTGGGTACAGGAAGTTAAGAAAGTAATGTTAAACGATGCTACAATTGCTACATAAAGCGTCCACATGTGATAAACCTCCGTGCTGCCCAAAATGCGCTGGTGATCACAAAGCAAACGAATGTGAAGTCTAGCAAATAACTAGACCCGCTGCCATTTCGGAGGGATGTTTCACTCGGTAGAGTTAGTTTGCCTAGCTCATCCACCAGGACGCACTGCCCACAGTACTAAGGGAGTCCCTGAGCCAGCTGCCACCCGATACATTTTGTCGACCTTTCTCAGGCAAGTATGCACTCCCTAGTACAGTTCATCTGTCTGATTCTTTTTTACGTTTTAGCAGCGACGAACCGACTTTCAGCAGTGTTCCTGAGCCCGATAGTTCCTGTCAGAGTCATTCAATACCGGAACTTACTACACACGACACTGACGCGAATGTTATTCACGCCTACTACCAGAACGTGCGAGGTTTAAGGTCTAAACTAGATGACCTGTTGCTTGCATCTAGTGACTGCACTTATGATATAATCATGCTAACAGAAACCGGTTTTGGTGGCTGTATCGATTCCTTTCAACTGTTCGGATTTGCTTATAACGTCTATCGATGTGATCGTAGCGCGAGTAATAGCAACAAAAGTAGTTTCGGTGGAGTACTGATTGCCGTTGCTCAAAGGCTCTGTAGTTCGGCGATAAATTCAAGCCGTGGTAGTTGTCTTGAACAAGTCTGTGTTTCTGCTGTTATTAAAGGCACGAAGTTCTTGCTTACTGTAGTCTACATTCCTCCCGATAGAAGCAAAATTGTTAGGTTCATTGACGAGCATATTTTGTCAATAAGCGAATTATGTGACAAAGGTTCTCTGAACGACAGAGTTCTCATTTGCGGTGATTACAACCAGCCGCAAATTTTCTGGTATAATGGAGAGAATGGAGTGCAATGTGACAGTTCTCTTCCGCTTCATGTTGCCAGTGCTGCCGTCATCGATGGATTCGAATTCCTGAACTTGAAACAAGTCAATACACTGCGTAATAATCTGGGGCGTATACTCGACCTTGTTTACTGCCTGCCAGAACAGGAATTCTCAGTGCATTTAGCTATTGCTCCGCTGTTTCCCGTTGATCCTCCCCACCCGCCACTGGAGTTACTTCTTCCAATACCGGCTTGTTCCGTTGAAGTTTCTGCGGCTGCTGTTGGTATGGCACCTCTGAACTATCGTCGAATTAACTTTGATGCACTTGCTGTATATCTTTCTGCATTGGATTGGGTAGCCTTGGACGTGGAGTTGGACGAACTGGACGTTGATTATATGACATTGCGTTTTTGCGATGCTATCTGCAGTTGGTTAGACGATAATCTGCCGAGATCAGACCTCCTCCAGTTCCTGCTTGGGGTAATGGTGAACTGCGAAGGTTGAAACGATATCGTAACGCAAGACAGAGACTGCTCCGCAAACAACGAACACTCTTCAATAGACGTGCTTTTAAATATGCAAGTGATGCGTACCGTAGGCTGAATAGTTCTCTCTACAAATCCTACGTATTGCGGACGCAATTCAGTTTGCGATCTAACCCTAAAAGCTTTTGGACATTTGTGAACTCAAAGAGGAAAAGCTCTTAAATTCCTTCTAGCATGTTCTTGGGCGGCACAGACTCTTCGACTGGCACGGAATCTTGCGAACTGTTCGCTGATCATTTTTCTTCTGCGTTTGCCAATGGCTGTACAACACAGTCTGAAGCTGAATTAACTGCAGCTGGTGTACCTGTTGGTGCTGTTGACATGGATATTTTCGAAATCACCCCTGCTATGGTCATTGCTGGTGCCAAGAAGTTAAAAAGCTCCTACTCTCCTGGTCCCGACGGTGTTTCAGCTATTATTCTCTGTCGCTGCGCTATTGCTCTTGCCGTGCCTCTCAGTCGGATTTTTACCAAATCGTTTACTGCCGGTACCCGCATAACTGTCCCATACTGATTTTGGTCACTTTTGAGTTATCATCGGGAATCGACCTAATTGTTTTCATATTTTCTGGAAAAAAATTAAAATTGATACTTTTGTATGGAAAAACATGGAAAAAATACCAAGTTGTTTTTGTCCCATATTGAAAGTACCCGCATTACAGTCCCACTGCATAGTGGTACAAACTGTAAACATATAATTTTGCTCCAGATTAGTGTATATCAGATTATTTTAGGCATATAGAAGTATGTCATTTATTTAACTAGACTAATGTTGTTTTTCTGTAGTACAATCTACGTTGCCAATGAAACTGCCGGTTGCTGGTTGAATTTATATGTGATGGGACAAAATATGCGAGTATTTTTGAAATGTACCCGCATATTTTGTCCCATTTTGTCTTTTTTTCAAGTTATATAACGTAAAACTAATTCCATCCATGTTTTTTTGTTCTCAACGATAAACTTGTGGTGCCATGAAACTATTATGGTCATTGGTTCTGGATGTGCTGGGAATCCGAAAATTCACGGATAATATAATCGCCGTTTTCTCAACATGTTATTTTTCATTATGGGACAGTTATTCGGGTACCGGCAGTTTAAACAACAAAAGTTTCCAGCGCTGTGGAAACAATCTTTCATGTTTCCGATACACAAAAAGGGAGACAACGTGACGTCAGGAACTATAGAGGAATAACCAGCTTTCTGCCGGATCTAAGCTCTTCGAAATCATCGTCCACAGTGTGATTCTAAACTGCACTAGAAGCTATACACCGTGTCCAATGTTGTGATAAATTGGTAGCACATATGCCCAAAAATGTATTGGTGTAATTTTGTACAAACATACTATTCAAGATGCAGTTCGTTCCCTTTCATTAAGTGTCCATTGTTTATCGACGATGAAACAATTTCGTGCCGAAGTGATAAAAAGGTTTTTGGAAGGTGAGCGCCCAGGCCATATTTTCACAAGCTTGAAAAACCTGGGAGTAAAGCGTGATTATGTCTATCGGACCATTAGAAGGTACCGTGACACTTCCTCACTGGATGACCGAAAGAGATCCGGTCGGCCATGTTCAGCTAGGACTAAGTGAGTGGTTAAGATCGTAAGAGAACGAATTCGACGAAAATCGCACCGCTCTGTACGTAAAATGGCCGCTGATTTTAATGTGTCTAAATCAACCATACACAACGTGCTGAAACAAGACCTGAGATGCCAAGCTTTCAAGAAACATAAAGTTCACGGAGTATCAGCAGCTTCGAAGACAAAAAGGTACAAAGGAACTACTCTCCTACTATCGCGGCACGCCCGAAAAGAATTCATCTTTTCGGATGAAAAATTGTTTGTTCTGCAACAGTCTCACAATGTCCAAAATGACAGATTGTGAGCCTATTCTTCGCAGAATATTCCAGACAGTAACAGAAACGTGCCTCGGTTCCAAAGTGCCGCTTCAGTGATGGTTTGGGGAGGTATTTGCAAGCGAAGGAAGCTACCGCTTGTTTTCATTGAGAAAGGCGTTAAAATTAACGCTATTTATTACAAAACGGAAGTTTTGGAGAAAGTTGTAAAGCCAAGCGTAGATAGAATGTACGGAGAAGATCATTATGTGTTTCAACAGGACGGAGCACCCTCCCACATAGCGAATCTGGTTCAGAACTGGTGTCAGGAAAATTTGACCGACTTTTTGGCCAAAAATGAATGGCCATCCAGTTCACCAGATCTGAATCCCTTGGAATACTTCGTATGGTCATACATGTTGTCGAAGATAAACGAGCACAAGATACCTACATTGGCCCGATTCAAAACCGTAATCCTTCGTATATGGGACGAAATGCCCATGGAAGTTGTTCGTGCCGCCTTCGACGGATTTGAGAATTGTTTGAATCTCGGTTAAATGTGGAGTTATTCCAAAACACTTGTTGTAATTTATTAATAATATAGTACCTTTCAAATCGAACAATAATTAATATAATCGGAACAGCTGTTGTAAAATAAATGTAGTTTCAATTTGTATCAGAATATATTGGACACGGTGTATATCAGTTGATTAACATAGTTTTATGCTGGGTCGTTCAGTGTCGACCAACTTGATCGAATTCACAAGCACCTGTATCACACAGATGGAAGCTGGATCGCAAATTGACGCTGTCTATACAGATATTAAGGCCCTCAGGGCAGTAATCTGGGTCCACTGCTGTTTGCTCTATACTTCAATGACATTGCCATTTTACTAGGAGCCGGGTGTATTGGTATATGCCGACGATCTGAAACTCTACCTTGTTGTGAATTCTGTCCAGGACTGCCAACGCCTGCAAGCACTGTTGGACACGTTTGCTGAATGGTGTAACAGAAACAAGCTCACAATAAGCATCGCTAAATGTGTGGTCATAACATTCCATCGTTGTCATGTGCCCATTTCTTTTAATTACCAGATAAATGGATGTGTTCTCGAACGCGTAGATCAAATCAACGATCTTGGAGTTATGTTGGATCATAAGCTCACTTTCAATCAACATGATACTGCTGTCATATCCAAAGCCTCGAAACAACTTGGTTTCATCACCAAAATTGCTCGAGACTTTACAGATCCACACTGCTTGAAAGCATTGTATTGTGCATTAGTTCGAACAATCCTTGAAAATGCCTGCATCATCTGTAATCCTTATGATCTGTGTTGAAAAAACAGAATAGAACGCGTTCAACGAAGATTTGTTCGTATCGCTCTGAGACATTTACCCTGGAGTACACCCAATAATCTTCCCTGCTACGAAGACCGTTGTAAGCTGTTGGATTTGGATACACTGGAGAGTCGTCGGAAGATTCAACAAGCTACCTTCTTAGCCAAGCTGCTGAACAATGAACTTGATGCCTCGGTTTTGCTTTGCACCTTGAGCACCAAGTAGACTGCTTCGTTCGTCAAACTTACTGACAACTAGGTCTCATCGGACCTTGTACGGCTTTTTTGAACCACTGACGTCATGCATCCGTACCTCCTCGCTGGTCGAAATTTTTTTCGATTTCGGAAATGTTTCCTCACGTGCTTTTGGTAAAATAATCTCAAGGTCTGGGATGTTGCAATAGTTTTAGATTTAAAATTTTCATGTAGATAATATTAAAATTGTCAGAATAATCGACCAAAATACAAATACAAATAAAAATACAAATACAAATACCCAGAAAGTTGCGGTCTTCGGCTGGTGCCACCAGTTGTGGTTAAGCATGTCGAAACACAATATAACGCCGCATGTGTATTCCAAACTATTCCAACGAGGTTATTTTCATTACAATTCAGTGTCAATACAAATAAAAAACGCCCAGTGTTTTTGTCGAATTGAAACACGACTTCGACAACTTTGGCAGCCACTAGGCCTAGTGTTTTTGACTTCGTGTATACATTTGGGGTGTCTGCTCGTTGGAAGGGGCTTACACGCACACTCACGGACGCGCCATGTACTGAAGTCAGAACCGCTCGGCTTGAATATAAGCCTACGATGTTGCGTTTTCGGTCTTTAGCTGGTAGCGGAAAGTAATACGAAATGCCCTCTCTGTACTGTGTTTATGAGTGGAGCAATGGCAATGAAATATAGAAAGGTACGGGAATGGTTTGAATCTCGGGTTTAAAGGGCTTATTTTTTGTTAACAGTAATGACTGCGAAAACATTGTGAAAAAACGTATGTTTTGGAAGTCTCAAGCTGAAAAAGGCTTTCTGCGCCATTTAACAATGCGGAGTACCGTTTCGAATGGTGTTTGCTCGTTAACCGAGATTTTCGTCTCAAGCGAAAAGCACGTATTTTTTGTTACTAATACAAACAAATGTCTTCTTCTTCCTCATTTGTTTATATCTCATTGGAGCGGTGGGGCCTTTGTTGGATCAAAGTGCAGTGTTCTCGACATGGTGGTAATGTCAACTGAGAAATATTTTAACTTCGTGAGTACTGCCGAACGACGAATAACACCGGGAAAAGAATTTTGGTCTTTATTTAATGTTGGCTAAAAAAGGTTTTCTGTGAGTAGTTAAGGTGTTTTTAGACGGTTGAATTTAGTTCACTGTGTTTTATGCGATAGTCCCTGAATGGAATGTAGAAATAATTTAACAGATAAATAATATTCTGTGTTGATTTTGTCCCTGTATGCACACTAGCACTGCGCTGTGGCTGAATTCCGAACTATACTCCCCGCCAATCACAAGCCCTTGACCTCCTGAACAGCTTTGCTGAAATCGCAACTCTCTAAATGGTAATAACGTTCAGCAGCAAATTCGATCGCCCGTGTGTTGCCCGCGATTGACCAGAATCAGCTGAAATCGCACAAAGAACCGTCAAAGTGGTGCTTAAGAGTAGAAAACCATTTTCAGTGTACAATTCCTGGTAATCTTTCTTTTCACTGGTCAATAGCATAGCTTATTCGCCTTTCTGCTATCGTCGAGAAAGGAAGCAACTGAATATCGCTCCGTATTATTTTGCTCGCTCGAACAAACAATACCGCTTTGTCTGCTACGGTACGCGTATCGCTTGTGCTTTCGGTATCGGTTGTGTTTAAACAATAGCCGACTAGCAACCGGAATATATTGCTTGCGCCGCTGGGCGCCGGCTACCCAGCTAGCGACGGTCTTCAGCCTGCTGTTGGAATAACAGTGAATTGTGCCGCGTGTGCACCGGAGCTGTCTATTGAAGACGAAAAAGAACACCATCACTTCAAACTACTGGGCTTTTGTGTACAGAACTGATCTTTGCGACCGAGATTGGCATTGCCCGCGCACGGGTTGTGGAGGAGAGCAGCTAAAAAGATAAGTAGTTTTTTTCTTGTTTTTTTTCTACTATATTGATGATTGGGGCTCTGCGTGCTTGGTTTGTGCGTCCAGCATGGACGACGAAGATGGCCAGACCGATTGCGTGGGTGAAAATTCGCTCGTTCCCCAGCCTGATCCTTCCGGATACAAGGCACCGAGAGTCGCTAGAGGAGCATCTTAGGAGCTGATCCACCGTGTGAAGCTGTACCCGGAAGAATCGTTGGGGCCGTGGGTTGTATTTCTTCGGTCCAAAGTAAAAGCATTAAACACGATGCAAATCTCAAGGGATCTGGCTAAATATTTTTCGGACGTGACAGAGATTTCCAAAGTTCGCCCAAATAAACTACGTATTTCGGTGTCAAGCCTCAAGCAAGCAAATGAGATTGCTGCTTTTGAGCTTTTTACGTGGGAATACCACGTGTACATTCCAGCTCGCGTAGTGGAGATCGACGGCGTTGTCACCGACTCGAGTTCAACCGTCGAGGACTTGCTGAAGGCTGGAACCGGCCGTTCAAGGATTCCAGCCTTAAGCCGGTAAAGATACTCGACTGCAAGAAATTGCACTCAGTATCGCTCGACAAGGATGTAAAAACTTACACCCAATCAGACTCGTTTCGGGTGACTTTCGCCGGGTCTGCTCTTCCGAGCTATGTACTCGTGGACAAGGTGCGTCTACCCGTGCGATTGTTTGTACCGCGGGTGATGAATTGCACCAAATGCAAGCAGTTGGGACATACGGCCTCCCACTGCGGCAATAAAGAGAGATGTGGCGAATGCGGAGAGCAACATGCGGATGACGCCTGTGATAAAGATGCTGAAAAGTGTCTCCATTGTGGGCAGACCCCGCATGAGCTGTCCGTATGCCCCGCGTGCAAACAACGCCAAGACAAAATCAAGCGGTCTCTGAAAGAGCGCCCAAAACGCACTTTCGCGGAAATGCTTAAGGATGCCGCTGGCACCAAACTGATTTCCCCAAACCCTTACGAGGTGCTGTCATCTGATGAGTCTGATTCTGACAATTCAGTTGGGGAAACTTCTTTTGCCGAACCTGGGAAGTCCTCTCTTCCCCCAAACTTCCCCGGAAAGGACAAAGGAGATCCTCACCTGAAATGACAGATACATTAAAGCAAAGAAGTACTGTTGAAATCCCGAAGCTAACTCCCCAGGGATTGGCTAAACTGAATTCTCGCAAGGAGTTTCCAGCACTTCCAGGAACATCTAAAAACCCAACTGTTCCTTTTTTTCGTCCAAGATTCAGCCAGAATCTGGACTACTGAAATTTTCAGATATTGTGGACTGGATTTTGGAAAATTTCAACATAACTGATCCCCTTAAAAGTCTTCTGCTGGCATTCCTACCTACAGTTAAAACGTTTCTGAAGCAGTTGACTGCTAAATGGCCCCTCCTTGCAGCAATCGTATCCTTCGATTACTAATTCATCGGCTGAGACGAAAGATTCTATCACTGTGTTACAGTGGAATTGTAGAAGTATTATCCTCAAAATTGATTCAATCAAAGTTTCGACCAATAAATACAAATGCGATGTATTTTCCCTCTGTGAAACTTGGCTTCCATTCAAATATAGACATTAACTTCCATGATTTTAACATTATTCGCCTTGATCGAGATACCCCTTACGGAGGAGTACTTCTAGGGATTAAGAAGTGCTATTCTTTCTATCGTATTAACCTTCCCTCGATTCCAGGCATCGAAGTTGTTGCGTGTCAAAAGACAATACAAGGTAAAGAACTTTGTATTGCCTCAATATACATTCCCCCCAGAGCACAGGTTGGGCAACGGCTGCTCCTTGTTGTTATAGAACTCCTTCCCTCGCCACGGTTAATTTTGGGAGATTTTAACTCCCATGGTGTGGCTTGGGGCTCCCCTTACAATGATAATCGCTCAGCTTTGATCTATAATCTCTGCGACGACTTCGATATGACAATTTTAAACAATGGGGATATGACACGTGTACCAAAACCTCCAGCGCAACCAAGCGCTTTAGATTTATCTATATGTTCGACATCGCTACGGTTGGATTGCACATGGAAGGTAATTCTCGATCCCCACGGTAGCGATCATTTGCCTATCTTAATCTCAATAACCAACGGATCAAATCACGTACAATCGGTAAACACTCCGTATGACCTCACACGAAATATAGATTGGAAACTATTCGAGGAAAAGATCTCACGAACTGTCGAGTCGATTCAAGATATTCCACCACTTGAAGAATATAACCTCTTCGCGGGCTTGGTTCTCGACGCCGCGTTGCAAGCCCAAACGAAAAAATATCTCGGCGCAAAGATCAAAAGACGGCTTCCCACCCCATGGTGGGACAAAGAGTGTTTCGATGTCTACGCGGAAAAATTTTACGCGTTAAAGGCCTTTCGGGATGAAGGCAAACTCGACGATTTCAAACGATATTTGGAGCTTGAGAACAAGTTTAAGAGCTTTGTCCAAGCAAAGAAACGCGGTTATTGGCGTCGGTTCCTGAACGAAATTTCGAGAGAGACATCGATGAGCACTCTTTGGAGCACAGCCCGAAGAATGCGAAATCGTAATATAGTCAACGAAAGCGAAGAGTCTTCAAGTCGGTGGATATTTGATTTTGCCAGGAAAGTATGTCCGGACTCTGTTCCTGCGCAAAACATTGTTCACGATACGTCTCCGGGCCACGACGCGGTGGAATCACCTTTTTCCATGGCGGAACTTTCGGTTGCCCTCCTGTCTTGCAACAATAATGCGCCTGGGTTAGATAGAGTTAAATTCAACTTGTTGAAGAATCTACCCGGCAATGCCAAGAGGCGCTTGTTGAACTTGTTCAATAAGTTCCAGGAGCAAAATATTGTACCGCAGGATTGGAGGCAAGTGAAGGTGATCGCCATCCAAAAACCGGGAAAACCGGCTTCTGATCACAACTCTTATAGGCCGATTGCAATGCTATCCTGTATCCGGAAATTGATGGAGAAAATGATCCTTCATCGCCTAGACCATTGGATAGAATCAAATGGTCTACTATCAGATACTCAATTTGGTTTCCGCCGAGCCAAAGGGACGAACGATTGTCTTGCCTTGCTTTCAACAGAAATTCAGTTGGCGTGTGCCAGTAAAGAACAAATGGCATCTGTGTTATTAGATATTAAGGGGGCTGATTCCGTTTCTATTGACATCCTTTCGGGAAAACTTCACCGGCAAGAATTTTCCCCAATTTTGAACAATTTTTTGCACAATTTGCTGTCCGAAAAGCACATGCATTTTACGCATGGCGATTTGGCAACTTTACGCATTAGCTACATGGGTCTTCCCCAGGGCTCATGCTTAAGCCCCCTTCTTTACAATTTTTATGTGAATGACATCGATGATTGTCTGGCAAATTCATGCACGATAAGACAACTTGCAGATGACAGTGTGGTTTCTATCACAGGAGCCAGAGCTGTCGATCTGCAAGGACCGCTGCAGGATACCTTGGACAATTTGTCTACTTGGGCTCTACAGCTAGGTATCGAATTCTCTGCGGAGAAAACTGAGATAGTAGTTTTTTCTAGAAAGCACGAGCCAGCTCAGCTCCGCTTACAGATGATGGATGAAACGATCTCTCAGGTTTTGGTATATAAATATCTCGGCGTCTGGTTCGACTCGAAAGGCACCTGGGGCTGTCATATTAGGTATCTGATAAAAAAATGCCAACAAAGAGAGAATTTTCTCCGGACGATAACTGGATTATGGTGGGGAGCCCACCCAGGAGACCTGATAAGGCTTTACCAAACAACGATACTATCGGTGCTTGAGTACGGGTGTTTTTGCTTCCGCGCCGCTGCAAACACCCATTTAATCAAGCTGGAACGATTGCAGTATCGTTGTTTGCGTATTGCCTTAGGTTGCATGCAATCGACCCATACTATGAGTTTGGAAGTTTTGGCGGGCGTTCTCGCATTAAAAGACCGCTTCTGGGATCTGACTACTCGTATTCTCATCAAATGTGAGGGTTTGAACCCCTTGGTAATTGGAAATTTCGATAGGCTTGTTGAACTTCATTCTCAAACCCGTTTCATGACTGCGTATTTTAATCACATGTCCCAAAGTATAAATCCTTCCTCACACATTTCCAATCGTGTCAACTTGATTGATACTTTTAATTCTACTGTTTTTTCGATACATCCATGACAGAAGAATCTCGTGGAATCCCGGATCATTTACGCGTGCAGCAGATCCCTAAAATATTTTTTAGTAAATATAAAAACATCAACTGCGACAATGCGTTTTATACTGATGGATCTCTTATCAACGGGTCCACTGGCTTCGGTATCTTCAATAACAATTTTACCGTCTCCTATAAGCTTGATAATCCTGCTTCTGTTTACGTTGCAGAATTGGCTGCAATTCAGTATACCCTAGGGATTATTGAAACAATGCCCACGAACCATATTTTCATCTTTACGGATAGCCTCAGTTCTATTGAGGCTCTCCGATCGATGAAAAATGCGAAGCACTTTCCGTATTTCCTGAGGAAAATACGGGAACATTTGAGTGCTTCATACGAAAAATCTTCTCAGATTACCTTAGCGTGGGTCCCTTCTCATTGTTCCATTCCGGGCAATGAGAAAGCGGACACTTTGGCTAAGGTGGGCGCAACAAACGGTGATATTTACGATAGACCAATTGCCTACAATGATTTTTTGCAATTTTCACGTCAGAGTACGCTTGTCAACTGGCAGATCTCGTGGGATAAGGGAGAATTGGGAAGGTGGCTACACAGCATCATCCTCAAGGTATCTACCAAACCTTGGTTTCGGGGGTTGGATGATCACGTACTTTGGGTGTGTGCTGAATTCTGTGGCGCCAGATCCCTACTTTTGGACTCCCTCAGGGCCCGAGGAATACAACCTCATGTCCCAGTTCGTGATATCCTGGCTCAGCAGAACATAACAAACATGGTGCTGATTTATGGCTACTTGAAAAGCATCAGAGTACCCATCTAAAAATACCAGCAATTTTAATCACCAATTAAAAAAAACATGCTAGTTTTCGTTCTAGCTTTAGTTAAAGCTCGTAGTCGGCAGCAAGGATAAAAAATTTGTCTTTAGTTTTTAAGATACTCTAGAAGTAAGATTTAATTGGCTCCGTTAAACATTATATGTATTGTGCCGTGTCAAATACACGTCTTGTTAAAAATAATAACATAGCTGGCCACGTCCACTGCAGGTCAATAGAGGAAGGGATATCGGGAGTGTTAGTTTAATACTTGTTACTACTAGAGACCGAGGAATCCTCTGCATCATCCACAAGTATCAAAGGAACGAATTAGTGTTAGTGGCAAGGAATTGATCTGGATCCATCAAGGTTGATGGGGCAATCTTATCCACACAAATTCGCGCACGATAAGGTTACTTCTCGGTCTCTGGGCAACCGGCCACCAGGAGACGATATATACAGAACCGGGTCATGATCGCAAGTATCGACTGTTCAAGCGTAATGTCACCATCCAAATGCCCCCTGTTATCAGTGCATCGTTATCACCAGCAGCCGTTCAACGATTGGAAATTGTTTGCTTTCCCGCGCTTACTGCTACATATAAAGGGCAGCCAACCGCGGCATTGAAGCGCATCTTGAATAATCTCATCCCAGTAGTATTAATTTCGCATAAAGTGATCATTTAGAACCAATAATTGTAAATTAGTTTAAAATAAATTGAGTATTAGTTATCTTACAGGGTGACAAAAAAGTTCGGTCACACAGGAAAATCTCAATATTTCAAAGAATAAGAAGAAAATCTGAATCTGGCTTTCATAGCTTTATTCAGTAACTCATAAAGATACTTCACAGACGATATCTCGGAATTACACCACCTTTCTCTGATCGAACCAGCTTCAGACGTCTCGGAAAGTCGTCGCAAGCGGCGCGCACGTGCTCCATCGGCATCTCGTCCCAGATTTTCGTGATAACTCGCTTGAATTGCTCCAAATTTGTTATTTTATAGTCGTTCAGCTTCGACATCATGTATCCTCACACGAAATAACCCAGTGGATTCAGATCCGGAGACGACGGAGGCCATTCATTCTTCGAAATGACATCGGTAAAGTTTGCCTCACACCACGCCCAACAACCTTCGCGGTGTGGGAAGGGGCGCCATCTTGCTGGAAGCAGTAGTAATCGTCTTCAAACAATAGTTCCGCTTGAGGCAGAACATTTTATTCAAACCGTGTCCAGGTAGTACGCTGCGTTTTTTTTTCTTCATCTATAATTTATTTGACACGGCACAAATACAATTTAATGTTTAACGGCGCCAATTATATCTGGTAGCTTACTTTCTAAAGTATCTTAATAACTAAAAGCAATTTTTTTATCCTCGCTGCCGACTACGAGCTGAAACTAAATCTAACTTAAAGCTAGAATGTTTTGCATTAAAAGCACTGATTTGTTGTTTGATGGTTTTCCATCGCCATAGGTAAGCAGCATATTGAATATGTTGCTGGGCCAAGATATTACGGACTGGCATATTGGGTTGTCTCCCTCGGGACCTGAGAGTATCGTGCGGGTCTAGTTGCTGTTTCCGGATCCGGGGTCTTAACGTGTTCTTGTCGTTTGGTTGGATGTAGGCGGAAGGGAATAGGATTAAACTGGGCGTGGATGGATTTCAGGAAAACGTATATAAGGGACATGTAGGATAGGTCACGGCTCGCCAAGATATCACGAACAGGAACAGCCGGCTGCCTACTTTCGGCCTGCAGGGAAGCTATTAATTTAGACCTGGCGTCACGGTGTACAGGGCATGACCAAACCACATGCTCTATGTCGTGATAACCCTCACCACAGGCACAGATACCACTTTCCCCGAGCCCAACACGACGGAGATGCGCGTCAAATCTATAGTGATAGGCCATAAGCCGGGACATCACGCAAATGAAATCCCGACCTACATCCAACCCCTTGAACCACGGGTTCGTCGATACTTTGGGGATTATGGAATGTAACCACCTTCCCAATTCCCCTCTGGTCCAAGCATTTTGCCAACTGATGACCGTATTCTGACGTACAAGTGCGAAAAATTCATTAAAAGCAATTGGTCTTTCATAAATATCACCGTTTGTTGCGCCCACCTTAGCCAAAGAGTCCGCTTTCTCATTGCCCGGTATCGAGCAGTGAGAAGGGACCCACGCTAAGGTAATCTGAAACGATTTTTCGGATAAAGCACTCAGATGTTCCCGTATTTTCCCCAGGAAATACGGAGAGTGCTTAACATCTTTCATCGATCGGAGAGCCTCAATGGAACTGAGACTGTCCGTAAAGATGAAATAATGGGCCGTGGGCATTTTTTCGATAATCCCTAGGGTGTACTGAATTGCAACCAATTCTGCGACGTAAACAGAAGCAGGATTATCAAGCTTATGGGAGACGGTTAAATTGTTATTGAAAATACCGAAGCCAGTGGACCCATCAAGAAGTGATCCGTCAGTGTAGAACATATTGTCGCAGTTGATGTTTCGATATTTATTGGAAAAAAATTTGGGGATCTGTTGCACGCGTAAATGATCCGGGATTCCACGAGTTTCTTCTATCATGGATGTATCGAAAAACACAGTAGAATCAGAAGTATTTGATAAGTCGACACGATTTGGATTATTCGAAGAAGGGTTAATATTATGGGACATGTGATGGAAATACAATGTCATAAAACGGGTTTGAGAATTAAGTTCGATTAACCTTTCAAAATTTTCAATCACGGGACGGTTCAAGACCTCACATTTGATAAGAATACGAGGAGACAGGCTCCAAAAGCGGTTTTTCAATGGTAGTACTCCAGCTAAGACCTCCAAACTCATCGTATGGGTCGATTGCATGCAACCTAAGGCGATACGCAAACGACGATATTGTATTCGCTCCAGTTTGATCAGATGTGTGTTTGCTGCGGAGCGGAAGCAGAAACACCCGTATTCAATAACAGACAATATCGTTGTTTGGTAAAGCCTTATAAGGTCTCCTGGATGGGCTCCCCACCATTGTCCGGTTATTGTACGAATAAAATTCACTCTTTGTTGACATTTTTTCATAAGATACCTCACGTGACAACCCCAGGTGCCTTTAGAGTCGAACCAGATACCAAGATATTTGTGTACCAAAACCTGAGAAATCGTTTTACCCATTAATTGTGTTTGAAGCTGAGCAGGTTCATGCTTCCTAGAAAAAACTACTATCTCAGTCTTCTCCGGAGAGAATTCGATACCTAGCTGTAAAGCCCAAGCAGACAAATTGTCCAAGGTATCTTGCAATGGTCCTTGCAAATCGGCAGCTTTGGCTCCTGTAACAGAGATTACACTGTCGTCTGCAAGTTGTCTTATCGTGCATGAATTTGCCAGACATTCGTCGATGTCATTTACATAAAAGTTGTAAAGAAGGGGGCTTAAACATGAGCCCTGGGGAAGACCCATGTAGCTAATGCGAAAAGTTGCCAAATCGCCGTGCGTAAAATGCATGTGCTTTTCGGACAACAAATTGTGCAAAAAAATGTTCAAAATTGGAGAAAATCCTTGTCGGTGAAGTTTGCCCGAAAGAATGTCAATAGAAACGGAATCAAAAGCCCCCTTAATGTCCAAGAACGCAGACGCCATTTGTTCTTTGCGAGCATACGCCAGCTGAATATCTGTTGAAAGCAGCGCAAGACAATCATTCGTCCCTTTGGCACGGCGGAAGCCAAATTGAGTATCCGATAGTAGGCCATTTGATTCGACCCAATGGTCTAAACGACGGAGTATCATTTTTTCCATCAATTTCCGGATACAGGATAGCATTGCAATCGGCCTATAAGAGTTGTGATCAGAAGCTGGTTTCTCTGGTTTTTGGATGGCGATCACCTTCACTTGCCTCCAATCCTGCGGTACAATGTTTTGCTCCAGGAACTTATTGAACAAGTTCAACAAGCGCCTCTTGGCATTGCCGGGTAGATTCTTCAATAAGTTGAATTTGATTCTATCTAACCCAGGCGCGTTATTGTTACAGGACAGGAGGGCAACTGAAAATTCTGCCATCGTAAAAGGTGATTCTATCGCGTCGTGGCCCGGAGACGCATCACGAACAATATTTTGCTCAGGAACAGAGTCCGGACATACTTTCCTGGCAAAATCAAATATCCACCTACTTGAAGACTCCTCGCTTTCGTTGACCGTTACGCGATTCCGCATTCTTCGGGCTGTGTTCCAAAGAGTGCTCATCGATGTCTCCCTCGACGTCTCGTTCACGAACCGACGCCAATATCCGCGTTTCTTTGCTTTAGCCAAGCTTTTAAGCTTGGTATCAAGCTCCGAATACCGTAAATAGTCGCCAGGTATACCTCCCTTCTGGTAGGCCAAAAACGCGTCGGATCTTTGCGTGTAGACATCGGAGCACTCTTGGTCCCACCACGGAGTGGGAGGCCGTTCTTTAATCGTTACGCCGGGATATTTCTTCGTTTGGGCTTGCAACGCGGCGTTGAGAATCAAGCCCGCGAGGAGGTTGTATTCTTCAAGTGGTAGATGTTGAATCGAATCGACCGCTTTTGAAATCATTTCCTCGTATAACTTCCAATCAACATTCCGTGTGAGGTCATACGGAATGTCAACTGGTCGCATGCGAGTTGACCCGTTTGTAATTGAAATAAGAATAGGCAAATGGTCGCTACCGTGAGGATCGAGGATTACCTTCCATGTGCAATCCAACCGTAGCGACGTCGAACATAAGGATAGATCCAAAGCGCTTGGGCGCGCTGGAGGTTTCGGGATACGTGTCATTTCGCCGTTGTTTAAAATAGTCATGTCGAAGTCATCGCAAAGGTTATAGATTAAAGAGGAGCGGTTATCATTGTAAGGGGAACCCCAAGCCACGCCATGAGAGTTGAAGTCTCCCAAAATCAAACGTGGCGAGGGAAGAAGTTCTATTAACTCAAAGAGCAGCCGTTGCCCAACCTGTGCTCTGGGAGGAATATATATTGAGGCAATACAAAGCTCTTTACCTTGTATTGTCATTTGACATGCGACAACTTCGATGCCTGGAATCGAGGGGAGGTTAATACGATAGAAAGAATAGCACTTTTTAATCCCTAAAAGTACTCCTCCATATGGGGTGTCTCGATCAAGGCGAATAATGTTAAAATCATGGAAGTTGAGATCAATATTTGAAGTAAGCCAAGTTTCACAAAGGGAAAATGCATCGCATTTGTTTTTATTTATCAAAACTTTAAACGAATCAATTTTTGGTAAAATACTTCTACAATTCCATTGTAAGACAGAGATAGAATCCTTCATATACGCAGTTGAATTAGGCATCGAAGGATACAATCGCTGCAAGGAGGGGCCATTGGGCAGTCAACTGCTTCAAAAATGATCTAACTGTTGGGAGAAATGCTGTAAGAAAAATTTTAATTGGATCGGGTGTTTCATCAACTGGATGTGCAAAAGGAACAACTGGGGTTTTAGATGTTCCTGGCAGTGCTGGGAACTCCTTCTGGGACTTTAAATTTGCAAGCCCAGGAGGAGTTTGCTTCGGTTTTTCCGCAGCACTGTTTGGTTTGCTTGTAACTTTCATTTCACTTTGAGAAATCTTAGGACCTTTTCTGGGAAGTTTAGGAGAGGAAATATTTTTCCTCTTTCTAGACTCCCCAGGATTGGCGTAAGATGTACCCGCTGGTGAATCGTCAGAATCGGTTTCATCAGAGGACAACAGATCATAAGGGTTTGATGTAATGGGAGAAGTGATAACGGTCTTCTTCAGCATCTCAGCGTAAGAACGCTTCGAACGCTCTTTGAGAGACCTCTTTATTTTATCCCTGCGCTGCATGTACACCGCACATGTCGAGAGCTCATGCTGACTCTCCCCACAGTGAATGCATTTTTCAGCATTTTTACTGCAGGAATCATCCGCATGATTCTCCCCACACTTGCCACAACGTGCCTTATTGCAGCAGTAGGCGGCGGTGTGGCCTAACTGCTTTCAATTCAGGCAGTTCATGACGCGAGGCACATATAATCGCACAGGGAGACGAACCCGGTGGATCGAGACGTGGCTTGGTAGCGCTGACCCGGCGAACGTAACTCGAAACGAGTCTGACGGGGTGTATACTGTTTTGCCACCGATGATCGATGCTGACCGCAATTGCTTGCAGTCGAGCACCTTTACATCGGGACAGGTTTTGTTTTTAAAGCACCCTTTGGCACTTGCCAGTATACACTCGACGGACAGACTCGAATCGGTTATGACACCGTCGATCTCCACGTCTCGTGCGGGTACGTAAACGCGATACTCGCGTGTGAAGAGCTCAGAGCAAGCTATATCGTTGGCCTCTTTCAGGTTACTGACCACGACACGGAGCTTGTTAGGCCGGACTTTGGAAATTTCGGTCACGCCCTTGTACTCCTTCGTCAGGTCTTTAGAAATCTGCAAGAGGTGCAACTGTTTCGATTTCGGTCCCGCCTTTGGCCGAAAATAGACAGCATAGCTGCCCTGGGCTCCGTCTGGGTAAAGCCTGTGGCGAGGGGGGACTGAAGAATGAACAGGGGAGGGGGTAACAGAAGGGTCAGGGTCAGAGGGGTTCGGGGATGGTGGCGCGGGAGGCGAGGGATCTACACCCATCCCGCTAAGTCTAGCGCACTAGCGCCGACAAGAGCACGTACCTTTTTACTTCTCCCTTCCAGTAAGGTTGGTTGTCCGATCGTTCGAAGTTGCAGCCGTTACAGCCAGCAGCACCAATACAGCAGCACCAAACAGCCACCAGCAGCGAGCCAGGTGTGAGATCACTCCACACAGCGATACAACTCACTGTCAACTGATGGCTTCTTCTTTTTCCTCTTTTGTGTCTCGTCCACTGCTGTAGCACAATTCAGCCAGCAGCCAAATCGGCTTACGCACCAGCTGGTAGTCACGATGCGAAACAGTTGCACAAAGGCGCGACCTTGAACCCGGATTTATTTCACTCGACCAGGCAAACAATGCCAACACTTGTTCACACGTCTTTTGTTTTATATTCTATCGGAGCGATCACCGATCACACGTCCGATACTGATGCGTGTTCGGCACAGAATGAGTACGCTGCGTTGATTTTGACCCGTTTATCGATAAAAATAAGAGGCAGTTTACCTCTCTTGCAAATGGCTCCTCAAACCAGCACTGACGTCTTATATTGGAACCGGGAAACGTTCAGCTTGTCCGCAGGAGCTTGCTGGAGGCTCACACTCCAAACTCGACCATTTTGGCGATTGACTGTTTGCTCCAAAACGAACAGCTTCTCGTTCGAAAAAATAATCTCGTCATCTGCGCGCCAACCGAGCAACTCCCGCGACCGTTGGTACCTCTTGTCCTTTGTAGCTTTGGTAACCCCATGAACCACCTGTTTTTTTGTACGGTGTAAGTTTTAAATCCTTGCGCAGAAGCAGGCGGATTGATTCTCGGTTCATTTTAAGGTTCCTAGCCGATTTCGTGCAGATTGGGCGGGATTCCGGCGAATCCGGTCTACGAGACCGGATCAGCCTTGGAGTTCTCACAGACCTTGGTCGTCCAGATCGTGCCTTGTCCTCGGTGCCTCCGGTCTCTAGGTACCGATTTATGGTCCGGTACACGAATTTCCGGTTGATTCCGAGCGGTTTTAGGTGTTTGAATATGTGTCCAGGTTTGTGCCCTTTCACATATTCAGCGATAACAGCTGCTCTTAACTCTGCCATGGCTAACAACGCAGTGTAAACAAACTGCACAGAAACAAAACTCTGCCACTTTGGGCAGCAAAGTTAACCTTTCATTTGACATATAGATGGCACCAGAGAGATGCAACGTGTAGGCTACAGGCGACCCCAAAAAAGTGTGACCGGACTTTTTTGTCACTGTGTAGAATAAAGGTGATGTTTGGCATAATTTACGGTTTTTAATTAAAACGTTGTACACGGCCGTTAATTCTCTAAGCAATATACTGTTCGGTTATTCAACCTGGTGATTTAACCGACGCTGTTAGGCTAATTCGTATAGATACGATTCCAGTGCACACATATAGACAATCGACATACAGGAGAATCGAACTTTCTAGTTATTTTCGGCAACCTACCAATCGTTAACAGTTTGTATCACACCAAATTTCGCGTTTCATCCCGTAAACTTTTAAAATTTACCTAGTAACAAATGGATTTCGTAAAACGCAACAACCGCACACCAAATTCAAACTACTGGTAGCAGTGGCAAATATCATACCGCGTTGTTTTAAATAACCGGTAGTGCGAGTAAGGGAAAAAAACTTCGCGTGCGAAGTTTTTGACCAGAGAGCAACCACGAGGCACACCCGAGCATTATATGATGTGATGGTCATTGATGCGTAGTTATTGAACTTCGAAACCGCTTTATCAAAAAAAAGTAACCTGCAAAATTCTATGCATCCAATAAACACTCAAAACTAAATGCACACTAGCGCTGCGTTGCGGCTGAACTCCGCACTATACTGTTCGCCAATCACAAGCTCTTGACCTCCTGAGCAACTTCGCAACTAAATGCACACTAGTGCTGCGTTGCGGCTGAATCCCGCACTATACTGTTGCCAATCACAAGCCCTTGACCAACTTCACAACTTTTTAAATAGTGGGATTACTGAGCTAAATTATGTTCAAAACACTCAAAACAACATGCACACTAGCGCTGTGTGCGCCAATTACAAGCCCTTGACCTCCTGAGCAACTTTGCTGAAAATCGCAACTCTTCAAATGGTGAGATTCTTGAGCTAAATCAGGGGCGACTCGTGGCTCTTCAACCGACATGTTCAACTATAAATTCTGAAAATCACCGTTTGGAAAAGTAATCACAATCATGTCCGCGAAAAAACGAAAGCTATTCTCTTTATTACAATTTCAAAAAAAAATAAAAATAACAGTTTCCAATCAGCCATTATACTACATTATTTATTTTTCGCCTGATGTTCCCATGTGCAAAATTAAGTTTGCTAAATTAAGTTTGAAATACTCAAAACTACATGCACACTAGCGCTGCGTTGTGGTTGAATTCCGGACTATACTCTCCTCCAATCACAAGCCCTTGACCTCTTGAGAAACTTTGCTGAAGACCACAACTCTCTAGGTTTCTGGAATCAAGAGCTAGAGTTACATAAATCTGCCCATTTTAGGTGATCCTACACTTTTCGAGGTGCTGCAATATTAAACCTGAGTGTCGCAATACTCAGTAAAGTGATTTCAAACTTATGGTGGGTAGTGTATATCCCCTCAAAAATAGGTAAAAATCAGAAATGTTGGAAATATAACAATCCTGCACATCATTAGACAGTGTGCATTAAGAGGAGGAGTTTTTTTTCTAAGTCTAAATCACACTTTCTGTTTCCGTTCTTTTTTCGCATAGTCGTAAAACTACATACATTACCCGCTTTATTCAAACTTAAAAAACAAGAAATGAAGTTCCCGACAGCACAGTGTCAGCTTTGCTTATAAAATTTTGCCTTTTTTTTCAGGTTATTCCAGATCGACTCCCGGATTTAGAATATGATGCAGTACTACTAGAAGTACACGATTTTATGCTAGCATTGCCGAGCGGATGGTGGCAGCAACGCCCTTCTGATACACCTCTACGCACCATTAAAACAATTATTCATAATATGACAAAAATTAAAGGGAATGCAATAATGCAACATTTAAATAAAATTCCAAGTCATTCTGAACTAAATACTTATATTCTTCGGATATTGAAAAATCTTAACAAAGAGCTTACGTCTAATTCTGTTAATCAGCACGCTTCAGCGATAACCATTTCCAACAGTGAAAACAACAACACTCTACATAAATTTGGTCATAGACCAGTACACGAAACGCATGAAGAAGTTTCCGTTATATTCAAGCTTATTTCAAACACGGAGACTAGTCATGAGGGCTTGGCAAAGTTGTATGATTTTAAGGCAAGTAGAAAAAAATAGGGTTGATTTACTTTTAATTGTATCAAGTTTTTCCTTTTCATAGCTGAAAAATCCTGATGTCGATATTGTTCCATTTCTAAAGGGTGCTAGCGTGAGCTTCCAAAAATATATATTCGACGGTTTAGCAGAATTAGATACTAGCAAACAGAGTACCCGTGAAAACTCAAAAAATGGTACAAGTGTCGATTACATCTATTAATCTAGTTACTAAGTTTGATTTACATTCTCAGTTTCAACTGTCAATCGATTAGCTCAAACAACAACGAACCCTGATTACTGGATGGAAAGATTGAACTCACTGATGGTAAGTCCTGTTTCTTTTCTGTAAGAGTGCTAGAAACAGTAGCAGCATAGCATTTTCTCAATTGCCATTGTTAATATTTGAATCACTTTGCATAACATACTTGTATCATGCTATAAAATATTAGAACCCTAAGTGCAAATGATAGGCAAACGTTATCGACTGAACTGATCATTTCTATTGATTCACGCACACAGAGATTAGCCGCGGTGGATAATCTGCAGGCGCGATCGCGCTGATCGAAAATCTAACATCATTCAATAAAGAAGCAGCGCCTAGATGGTCAAGTGAAAAGCATGTGTTATTTGTGTACTCCCTCTGTAAAATAAATAAGTTTTTCAATAGCAAATGGTAGCTTTTATTGCAAGCAGTTCACGTTTTCTGGTAATCGGTACGCGCGTCGATGAAATTTCATTTCAGCAATATCGTTCGATAAGCGGCGCATGCGGAACAAACTCTCATGCGTAAGAAAGTTCATTTTCCCTGTGAGCACAGTTAGCTACTCAGCGGCTAGAGAATTTGCGCTCAAAGAAGTTCGGCATGCTAGATTCCTGGTCATTCGAATCAAAACTCAACAGCTATAATTTGTGTTGGGTAATGGGCTTTCTGACTTAGTATGTTTTTCTTATTGCGACTCCAGCCGGAGCGCTAATAAGTGCGGCACTTCGGTTATTTTTTTCCTTTTCACACTCCGGCGTACTAAACACCAGGAGTGAGGCGATTGCAAAAGAAATCAGAAATCCAGCAATTGAATTGCTAAATTACTTAAACACTTATTATGTTGCAAACGAAACGATGACTCCGTCGCTTTATTTACATTATGTCTTAGCTGTCAGTGAATGTATGTGTTACTTGGAAAAATGAATCTCGAACAGAAATGTAGTGCTGTCAAATCCCCATCGAATGCTGAAAGTTATACTTCAGATCAAGCCCTATAAGATCCAGAAGATTCACGGCCTGTCGGCGAGGCAGAAACAAGAAAGAGTAGAAAGAGCGAAGGCGCTGGTGAAAAGGGTTGCGGCAGGAAGGTTGGAGAATATCGTATTTATCGACGAGGAACGCTTCACCGTGAAATGGTTCGTTAATTGTTATGTACTCGGCAGGGTACCCGGGTATCTTTTCAGACTTCATTGCTTTAAAAACAAAGATAACCTCAACTCAGCCAACTTAAACTTCTGGAATGCTCCTAACTAGTGGAAACTAACCATTTTCCATCATCAGACTGTTTAAAGCAGTAAGGGGGGTCGTAGAGGAAGGCTTCGATTTTTTTTACCCCATAAGTACTCGGCAGGGTACCCGGTACCCACAAAATGAAATCCTTCTTGCTTTTTCATTTCTTGACCGATTTTCGATCTTGGAATCTATCAAAAGATTGGAAATTATGTCTACTTTTAGAATCCGAGACCGACATGAACCAGTGACCACATCTGGTTTCTGTGAATCCGGATCTTCGGAAGCATGTTCCTGTGAAACAAATTACAATTGTCACTAAAACCAACCAACATTAGTATCAAAATTCGTGAAATCTCTCCAGGAGTTGATTTTCATTCATTTTGAGTCCGTCTGATAAGTTTTCCGAAATGACCATTTCGGAACAGACTTCCGATCTTGAACATGGTCCCGAAGATCCGGATTTATGGGAACTATATGGGAACTATATGGGAACTAAGATCAACCAATACTGGTTACTAGTTCTACAGAATGTCGGCGAACCGTGGGCACGTCGTCATTTTGGCAACAGGGATTGGGTATTTCAACATGAGTAAGCACCTCATAAAGCGAAGAAAACCCAACTTTGGATTGCGGAACATATTCCAAGATTCATTTCAAAATGCCGGCGAGTTCATCAGACCTGAAATTTATGAACTTTGTCACATTGGGGTATGGAGTCTGCTAGCGGCAGCATAGGGTTCAATACCACTAGAGCTCCAGCGGGCGCCATGCGATGCGTTAAACTCAAGGGCGAACCAGTGAATTTTCAAAAACTGATATGTTTTCATAGAAATTGAATTAATTTGAAATAAAATGTTTTTGTTTTGATAAATTTATCTGTTTGTTTGAATGTAGCCCTTAACCCTCGCATGCCCGGTGCAATTTTACATAATCGAAAAATTCCTCTATCTCAGTCAAAAACTCAATCAAATTTGATCAAAACTGGTTGAGAATAACATAAAAATAGTAAATTTACTTAAAGTAAATTGGATTACGGGTAGATTACGTTAAATTCGGAGAACTGAGTAAAATTTGATTGAAGATCAAAAATATAATTTTTAACAATGATTATTACATATCTTCAATGTAAAACTGACGATTTAGCAGAAAATTACAAAAAAAAAATTCCAGAGCTAACTTTTGATCTTTTGAACAAACCGACATGAAATCGGTCTAACGATGATCAAATTATAGTAAAATCAGTAAATTTTACCTCGTGAGCCAAAATGAATAGATTTTAATTTGAAATATCGTTATTTTCGTTTCTAAACTAGCTGTGGTTGATATTTTTCAGTACAGAAATCATCACTAATTGTGAACATATCGAATAACAGCATCAATTTCACCCTGATTTATGTTATTTATGTTTATGTTGATTTATGTTGTACCTTATAGAATTCACGAATTTATTTCATAAAGTTAACAATAAAAATTTCATCAATAGCCATAGGAATTTTCTTTAGCACATACCAGTTCTCGTTTTAAATATGTACTAGTTTGGGAAAAATCTACATGAAGCGAGTTAATTGGAAAACAAAATTGATCAATTTCATCACGTTCCATGGTATTCTACGAGAGATTTAGCTTTACCCGAAACCCAACTAGGGTATTGTCGAAGCGCATTGTCCCGGCTTCGAGTGGGAATAGGAAAACGATCGCACAGTGAGTGACCTTCTGAGCGTGGGAGAAAAAACTTTAACTTATTACATGCCTTGAAAAGGCGGATTGGATCGCTGTCGTCCGGTCAACTGTGCCTTTCAAGTGGACTGTAAAAACTTCAGCAGTTGCCTATCGGTGACAGTTCTCCTACTGGCTCTTCGTTGCTCGGTAAAGAATGTTGAGAGAAAAAAAAACTTTGGCTACAACTCTCCATAATTTAAGTTTATTTACCGGCTATCAAAATAAAACTGTAGGGATGGGCGATACTAGCATCGATACCAACGGTATCGATACTAGGGATCGCGGTATCGAGTATTTTGGCATCGATACTCACCGCGAGAGATGAGTACCGGAATTAGTACTTTCTAAATGATGATTTTAGAAAAAAAATTTGCAGGTCCAATACCGATACTATCAAAGCCTCGATAATCGGTACTCCATCAGCCGATATTTCGATACCTGGTATCGAAGTTTAATGAAGTTCTGCGATACCAAAGTATCGATATTTTCGTCAGTATCGCCCATCCCTATAAAACTGAGTTCTTAAAGCTAGAACCGTACACCTTATATAGAAGATTCAAACACATCCCTTCTACTGCTACTATAAAAAAAATGGTTACGTGCGCATGCGCAAGGTGTTTTCTTCCTCTCGTTGGCTGCTTGTGTGCTGTTGGTAGGGTGGAAGTGTGTGCATGCTCGATGCAGGATATTGTTGTGAAAGAAAACATCCTGATGAATAGTGACCAATCCTGTGAAAGGATGATGAAATTCCTTTGCGGTATATCGTAACCTGAATATTGAATGCTAGAGACGCTTGCTGCTAGGGATGGGCTATACTGCAAAAGTACTTTGGTATCGCGATACTTCAATTAACTTCGATACCAGGTATCGGAGTATCGGCTGAAGGAGTATCGATTATCGATGCTTCGATAGTATCGGTATCAAAACTACAATTTTTTTTTTGAAAAGCGTCGTTTAGAAAGTATCGATACCGGTACCAGCTTCTCGAAGTGAGTATCGATACCAGAACGCTTGATGTCGCGACCCCTAGTATCGATACCGCTGGTATCGATGCTAGTATCGCCCATCCCAACTTGCTGCTAGAATGTTCCGGACGCGTATTAGAAGCTGACGCGTGATGATGAAATCTCACTGCGCATTGCATTTTTTCGCTGCGGAGACAGGTAGAATGTTTCTTTCGATTAAGAAGAATACAAATACTTTCTTTGAGTATTCAAACAATTATGACTGACAATACTGTGATGATTAGACGTAGCAACAGTTGAAGTTGAAACAACCTATGCATCCGCGACTGACAATATTCTTACGCAACATCTAACGGCCGGTGTAGAGACTGTTGAGAGCCCGCACGTTTTACCATTGAGATAGAGATTTTATTCACCGCATGCCCAATAGAGTGGCCATATTTTATATGGCCGTTTTTGAAACTATCGGTTTTAATGAGCACCGGGCTGAAAAAGTTTCCTTTTGCCCTCTACAATAAGCCACGAAAATTTGAAATTTCCGAAAGTTGATCGGAATTTATTCAATGGACCCACAAAGCGCTTAAATTTTAGAAATCGATTTACATGAAAACTGTACTGAATTATTCCTGTTTTTAACATATATCTTTCGATAAACGTATTTAAATACACTTGTATTTCAATAAAACAGTAATATTATGACCCTAATTTAGGTTCAAAATAACCTATAACTTTTGGTGTTTGTTGAAAAGCTCGGATTTTGAATGAGGTGGGTATTTTTTCGGTATGAATCAACTACGTGCTATATAAACTGAAGTTCGTCTTCATTATGTGTTGAAACACGGTTAGAATTTTTCGTAAATTCAACACCATGTTCTGTGGCGTCGTTTATCGCGAATAATTTTTGACAGAAGTTTGCTATTCCTCATTATTTTTCTATTCGGCTGGGTCACGGTCGAAAAAATCAATATTAAGCTTAAAACAAAAGCATTGGTTTTGTATAAAACGAGATGGAATAAACTACATGCTAGTAACTGTTTAGGATTTGAATGCTTGCGACATTCGACATCAGCTATTTAAGGCCAAACGGTATTGAAACCAAAAATGGCTGACTTCGAGCCACCACACTATGGTCGGAATCGTGAAATTTCACGACAAAAATCTGTAAGTCGAAAACCATAGATGCTACAGATTTCTTGTCTTCTAGAAAGTTACTCTACTAAGAGAAATCCATCTTTTGGTATGACTTGTTATTAGGGTGGTCCTATTGTACTCAAAATAAAAATTGTAACTTTTTTATCTTTCGACATAGAGCAAAATTTTAGCTAATTTAATTTCATGAAACTTTGTTAAAAAAATTATTGCTCTACCTCGTTTTTTTATTGTTCTAGGGTAATTTTTCCAAATTCATTCGGGGTGGGTCCAAAAAAAAAACACTATTACTGCTCTAGTTTTTTAAGCTTTATTCGGATTTGAATGCGGTGTTCGAGTGACTTTTTGCTTTTACAACAATATGATACATCAGCGGTTCTTAACCTGGGGTACGCGTACCTCTGGGGGCACTCGAAAGCCTCCAGGGGGTACGCGAAAGAAAAACCAGTAATGGCGGACAAAGCAAACTTTTTCTATAATGCTTCATTTGTTGTTCAATCTTGCTCTTAAAACATGACTGTAGCAATCAAACAAACTATAGTTCAGTTTGAAACCCTACACACCAAATTCCCAAAACCAGATTCAGCAATCTTTACTGAAATTCAACAATAAAAACCATGTACTAAAATTTCAGCAATTTAAAAGTGTACTGAAAATTCAGCAATTTGTGTTGCTTTACCGGCATTCAGCAATCTTTCCTTTGATTACTAAATATACGGCAATATATTGTCAAAATGAACAAAAATATGGTGGCCTGGCTTGTAAGCCTTGAACGCCGACCATTGAGACGTGAAGGAAGTGTTTGGTGAGTGGAAAAATTAATTAATCTTGTTTTTCTTCAGTTCAGTGGAGGAAAATGGCGATAGGATATCGGATTAACGGATCGGACTTGGGCCACATATTACTCGAGGATCAATTTTATCTTTGTGACATGGTTGAAGGTTAATAAATAATTATTAAATCACAGTGCAACAAAAATTGACTTTTTTTTCTGCCTTGGCTTCTATATATATATTTTTTGTGTATTTTTATGCAAAACTGAATTTCCCCGAGTTTGAACATATTTCAACTTAAAAGGCAACAATGGCGCCATTTTGAATTTGTGAGAAACCGGTAATTTTTGTGGTTTTTTCGACGCCATTTTGTTTTGAGGCCAAATATCAAAATTCTAAGAGTTTGTCTACATATTAGCAGTTTTTTACCCATCTTTTGAAAAAAACAGATCTTAAATCGGACAAAAACTGAGCTCAAAACGGTGATTCTACGAAACCGGGTTTGGCATAGTTTCAGTATATTTTTCACAAAGCGATATATCGATTATTTTTGAGCATTAATGGTAATTCGCTAATATCTTAAAGTTGTAGTCAAATCATATCTTATATTGAGTAAAAAAGTCTCAGAAATCGAATGGTAGGTGTCTGATCTACGTAAAATGTCAGCAGATAAACCTATTTTAGTATTTTAGGGGAATCGGGGCAAAATCGACATTTTGCTGACATTTTACGTTGATCAGACACCAGTCCACATAAGCACTGAGGAAGACTGTACGTCACAGTCGAAATATATATTTGCGGACTGAATTTCAATATTTATTTCCAAAAAAATTAGTAGAGTATAACGGAAACCGATAACTATTTCTTTGATTGACCTACCATTCGATTTCTGAGACTTTTTTACTCAAAATAAGATATAATTTGACTACCACTTTAAGATACTAGCGAATTACCATCAATACTCAGAAGTAATCGATATTATTTTTCAGTTTTTGTCCGATTTATTTTTTTTTGTTAGGGAATTAGAATTACGTTGTCCATTGATGTGAACTTTTAAGATCTGTTTTTTTTTCAAAAGATGGGTAAAAAAATGATAATATGTGGACAAACTCTTAGAATTTTGATATTTGGCCTCAAAACAAAATGGTGTCGAAAACACCACAAAAATTACCGGTTTCTCAAAAATTCAAAATGGCGCCATTGTTGCCCCTTAAGTTGAAATATGTTCAAACTCAGGGAAATTTATTTTCGCATCAAACTTCATCAAAAAATCATACATAGGAGCCAAGGCAAAAAAATTGTTGCACTGTGTAATGAGCAAAAAATCGACTTCCAACGTGTTTCAAAATCTGCACGAAGAATTCCCACTGAACTGATATTTCATTAATTTAACGGACGTTCGTTGGAAATTCCGTAATAGTCCGTCAAACATGAATGACATTTCACATTGCTGAAAATTCAGCAAAGTACCTTCAAAAAGAATGACATTTCACATTGCTGAAACATTCGGTAATATTTCATTGCTGAAATGATTACTGAAATTTCAGCGCGGCAAAATTCAGTAAAAGTTTAATGAATTTTAGTAAAAAAAATTTGGTGGGTACTCTTTTCCACTTTGCGAGAACATACAATCGGGGGTACAATCGATATGAAAAATATTGCCAAGGGGTACGCGGACAAAAAAAGATTGAGAACCGCTGTGATACATAAACAAAATTTCAAAACAACTATAATTTTTTAACAAGCGTTAGAAACTATTCATTGACATCAAAATGAGCGCTTTTTTATGCCCCAAAAGTCACTCGAACGAATTTTCCTAATAAAAATCAAAATGGAATAACTAGAAAGTTTTGAATGGTAGATTAGCAAATTTTTGTGTGAAAACTCCAAGTTTTTAAATGTATTTTAACCATAAAAGGAACAAAAGTTGACTAATTCTACAAAATGGATTTTGAAGGTGAAACTATGTACTTTCATCCCAAATGTGTCGTTGTTGCTTATATGTGCAAAAAAGGGAGTAGGGTGCCTCCAAAAAGTATTTTAGAACGAAAAAATACCTGTAACTTTTTTCTCTGAAAAGTTAGCAATTATCTATTAGTGTCAAAATATGCAGTTTTTCACGCCCTAAAAGTTACTCGAACACCGCTTTCAAATCCGAATATAGCTTAAAAAACTAGAGCAATAATAGTGTTTTTTTAGACCCACCCCGAATGAATTTGGAAAAATTGCCCTAAAACAGTGAAAAATCGAGATAGAGCAATAATTTTTTAACAAAGTTTCATGAAAGTAAATTAGCTACAATTTTGTGGAAGACAATATTGCTCTAGGTCGGAAGATAAAAAAGTTACAATTTTTATTTTGAGTACAATAGGACCACCCTAATAACAAATCATACCAAAAGATAGATTTCTTTTAGTAGAGTAACTTTCTAGAAGACAAGAAATCTGTAGCACTGTAGCTGTTCCGACCATAGTGCACCACTTTGAATTTTCAAAGGCTATTGGTGGCTTCAAAGCCAATACAACTTATTCTGGGCTTAAGTACCACAAGCGATTCTTCATCTTTTCAGTTACAGCGTCTGAAAAGACTACCAATTTCGGCATATGCGAAAGAATCATGTAGAAAATTCTTAGCTTGATTAATACATTAGATAGCATTCGTATATCCGAAAAACACCTGAATGTAAAGTTTGACTATAAAAAGGGACATGTCTCGTATGATCAATGATCAAAGTAATCATAAAATCCGTCATAAAATTGCCGAATTGCCTTCAGTACCAGGGATGATTCTCAGAGGCCAGAAATCAACTCCATACTTTATTTTGAGATCCGGTTTCTGGAAAACATCCTTCAATTGCCAAATACAATCCAATAAAGGTATATCAACTCTTTGGATTTTAGAATATTGATGTTGAAGGAATATTTGGAGCATAATATTTAAAATTTGACGTACGTACTAAATGAATAATCTTTCTATTATAATGACTCTTGATTTCGAACTTTGATCAAAGCAGCTAGTTTTAAACTGCCTTTGAGAGAATAGACTTTCAATATTTTTACAATTTAACACATAACGGTTAATAAAAGTCCGATTACACTGGTGAACACAAGTGTGGCCCCGAAGGTCGACCTGAGAAAAAATGAAAAATTATAGATTTTTATCCATTCCTGTAATTTTTTTTCTTTCTAGGGCAGCTACTGTGAGCCCCAGAGCAGCATTTTATTCGACTTTGTCAACCAGTGTTATAATCAAATGAAATGGGTATTAATAAAGCATCTAAACCTTTAATTTGACACTAAGACTGTTGAAATCAGTCCAGCCATCTTTAGCAAAACGAGTGAATTTAAAAAGTTTTCTGGACACGTTTCTTTTCATAACCGGTTGTGTAGTTTCTGAGAGAATGGAGTTTCACAACTTTTACATTTTGATACATAACAGACAAAGTTACAGTCCGAATTTAATAAAATGCAATAGGGCTTTATCAAGCAACTAGACCTTTCTATTGCAACTTATTTCATGAAAATCGGTCCATCCATCTCTGAAAAAAGTGGGTGAGTTCAAGCAACCTGAGAAGTATGTTTCTATTCATATGATTTCACATTGTTATACATAACGGGCAAAGTTAAAGTCCAATAACAATAAAATTCAATAGGGTCTTATGGGACAACAAGACCTTCCATATAACACTAATTTTGTGAAAATCGGTCCAGCCATCTCTGAGAAAAGTGAGTGAGCTTAAACAGACTTTGAAACACGTTTCTTTGCATAACTTCTGAACTTCAAAAAATATGTCTTTTGGATGGTTCCTGATGAAAAAGCCTGAAGATAGAAGTGTCGCACGCTTTATTTGATGCAATAATGTTAATGTCCCCATTCCGGGTTCCTCCGGGGAATCTGGATCGTTCCGGGAGTGGCCAACGTAATCTGTATTTAAAAAATATGTCTTTTGGATGATTCCTGATGAAAAATCCTGAAGATAGAGGTGTCGCATGCTATATTTTAATGCAGAAATGTAAATTCTCCCACTACGGGTTCCTTCGGGGCCTCCAGGTCGTTCCGGAAGTGGCCAATGCAACCTATATTCAGATATATGTCTTTTAAAAGATTCCTGATAAAAAATCCTGGAGATAGAGGTGTAACACGCTATATTTGGTGCAAAAACGTAAATGTCCCCTACTAAAGGTTCCTCTGAGGACTTCCGGATAAAAAATAGCCATTTCTCGATGAGTTCTTGGCCGATTCCGGATCTTGATGAACCATTCGCTTCAGAAATGATTTTGTCAGCTATGCCAATGATGCAAATAAGCATTTTTATCAGGTAACCCATTACCAAATCCATCCAAAAATTAGCAGGTTTGACATGCCTACCGGAACTCAGGAATATTTCCTATATCCGGTGACCTAGGCCAAATCTGAGGTCAGAAAATGAAACTTCAAAAGTTTTCCAGTTCAATGGTGTTCGAATTATTAAAATCGAACAACATTTAGCAAAGCTATAGCATTTCAAATTTCATCAAAATTTTACCTATCCTACTTATTTTGACTATCCCCTGTACATGTCCAATCATTATAAAACTATTTTACAATTGATTCACAAACAAGCTCGTTTTTTTGAAACCAATTTTGTGCAAATCGGTTGTGTAGTTGCTGAGAAAATGAAGTTCTGTGATTTTTACATTTTGATACATAACCTCGAAACTAAAAATCCGATTACAATAAAATTCAATTATAGGGCAACTAGACCTTTCATTTGCAATTAGTTTCATGAAAATCGGTCCAGCCATCTCTGAGAAAATTGAGTGAGATTGTGAGACCGTTACATACATACACACACACACATACAGCCAATGCTAAGCTCGTCGAACTTAGTCGATTGATATACGAGATTCGATCCTTTGGAGCACTTTTATACCTTCGGTTTTTTCAGTGATTGCTATACCTTTCTAGGAGAAAGGCAAAAAGGTCGTTTCACAACCAAGAAATGTGAATGCTAACTCTAAGAGCTCTTTATAATCGCCGCGAACTTGATTGCATAAAATTGATTGATTTGATTGCAATCTTCATCGAACAATTTTGAGCGAACTTTTGTATCATTGTGGCTGTGAATGAGTTGATTTTGTTTGATGCTCTTGTAAAACGGTTGAAAAAAGGTGTTTATCCGATGCTTTTGCCCTTTAATAGGGCATCCTATATTCATCTCAGTACCTATATTCATCTTTTCACGCCTTTTTTTATCAATCTATCGTCAAATTTTACCATAATTTCAACGTAAAACTTTCAACCACTTGACAGAATTGAAAAGCAAATAGATTTACTTTCAAAATTTATAGAAACTTGACAGTAAATTGGACAAATAAGAGAAATAAGATGAATATAGGTGCACCCATTTGTTGAGATAAATAATGGAGCGATTACCCTATATATATTGTATAAAAGTTCATAGATATTAGGAGAATAAGAACTATTGGTTAGTTTTCGAAACTTTGCCGAAATATTCCAATCCACTAGCGTATTATGAACTTTTTGGGCGATTTTTTTGCCGGAGCTTGAATCAATTTTAAGCGCGCTCAAGAGCTTTGCTGTTCCTTCGTAACTCATAAGGATTGCAATTCGATCAACATGAGATCTACCGGCTGTCGAAGCGCATTGTCCCGGCTTCGAGTGGGAATAGGAAAACGATCGCACAGTGACCATCTGAGCGTGGGAGAAAAACTTTAACTCATTTCATGCCTTGAAAAAGGCGGATTGGATCCCTGTCGTCCGGTCAACTATGCCTTTCAAGTGTACTGTATAAACTTCAGCAGTTGCCCATTGGAGGCAATTCTCCTACTGGGTCTTCGTTGCTCGGCAAAGAATGTTGAGAGAAAAAAAACTTTAGCTACAACTCTCCATTATTTAACTTTATTCACCGGATATCAAAATGAAACTGAATGCTTAAAACTAGAATTGTACACCTTATATAGAAGATTCAAACACATCCCTTCTACTGCTGCTATAAAGAATGGTTACGTGAGCATGCGCAAGGTGTTTTCTTCTTCCTGTTGGCTGCTGGTGCGCTGCTGGTAGGGTGGAAGGGTGTGCGTGCTCGATGCAGTATACTGTTGGAAAGAAAAGTCCTGATGAATGGTGACCAATCCTGAAGAAGCATGATGAAATTCCTTTGCGGTATGTCGTAACCTGAATATTGAACGCTAGGTACGCTTGCTGCTAGAATGTTCCGGACGCGTATTAGAAGCTAACGCGTGATGATGAAATCTCTCTGTGCATTGCATTTTTCCGCTGTATGCGCAGACATACTCCCGCCCGGCTGAGATGCGCTCTCTGAAGATTGTAGCACCTCATTGTCTGTAATGGGTAACACTGCGATTTTGTAGATTGAGCGGGTGTACATCTTTGGACCTATTCGAACATCGACTGCGCGTACCAAACCGTCTGGACCAGGGTGAGTAGATATTATTATGCCCAATGGCCAAGTTTGAGGGGGAGCATCCTTTTCTTCTAAAAGGACGATCATGCCAGGTTTAATGTTGGGTAAAGTCGCTCTTTGTTTCAACCGTGTTTGTAGGGTCTGCAAATATGCACGACTCCATTTCTTCCAAAAGCCATGCCTTATTCTTTGAAGTTATTGCCATCGACCAAGTCTATTTAGTTGAATGTTTTCATTCGTGAGCTCAGGTATAGCAGTTAATCGTCGCCCAATCAAAAAATGCCCCGGAGTAAGAACCTCTGGCTCATCAGGTTCGGAAGGAATTGCGTATAAGGGTCGTGAATTCAATATTGCCTCAATTTGCGCTAATACTGTCACATATTCCTCAAATGTTAATGAGCATCCTCATCCGTTTCTCTTCAGGTGATATTTAGCACTCTTCACGGCAGCTTCCCACAAACCACCAAAATTAGGAGACTCTGGAGGGATAAAAGACCAAACGATTTCCTTTTGTTCACAGAAATTGTCTATCTTTTCTAAAGTTAGACGTGATCGAAACAATCTATAAAGCTCATGTAATTCCCTGTTAACCCCTCGAAAATTAGATCCATTATCCGAATGAATCTCCCGTGGTAAGCCTCTCCTGCTTATGAAACGACGTAAAGCAGCAATAAATGCCTCTGACGTCATGTCCGAAACTAATTCCAAGTGCAGCGCCTTGGTAACCATGCATACAAAAACGGCTATATATGCTTTTTCAATCTTAGGCCTGTGTCGACCTTGTTTGACAAAAACAGGACCAGCATAGTCGATACCTGTAACTTTAAACGAATGAGCTAGAGTAGTGGACATGTTGGCAAATTACCCATCAATTGTGTGCTGCGTTTTGGCTCAGCTCGAAAACATGTTACACATCTTCTGGTGATCTTACGAACTACAGATCTTCCTCCCAGTAGCCAAAAAAGAGACTGAAATGTTGCCAAAAGATTAGATGGACCTTCATGCATGTTTTCGACATGATATGCTCGAATTAATGAATCAACAATCGGATAATGCTTGCGTAATAAATAAGGGTATTTTCCACTGGATGGTAATGGAGCCAACTTTAATCTACCACCAACCCTTAAAACTCCATGTTCGTATGTAGGGCTTAACTTATCTAGCCTTCGGCACGGTTTATCATTCTGAATCCGATCAATTACGTCGCTGAGCATTTCAGGTTGCATAACCTTGATAATTAACTCGAGAGAACTGCGTAATTCTGGAATTGTAAGGCGTTGTTTGAAGTTGCGGGTATTCAAATCTTTCGTACGACAATTACGAATAAAACGTTGGACATATGCTAATACTCTTTGTAACTTTCGAAAGCAATTGTATTTCGAAAATATTGGAAGAGTTTCTTGGTTATAAACTGCAACTGTCAATATTTGATTGGTGCATTTGAAAAGTAATGGCCTGCTCGCAAGAACTTTGGACCAAAAAACACATGTCGTTTCGCTTGCGCGAGTCAGGAGTTTGACCTCTCGATATAAGGTTTGCTGGGCAAAGTTGCTGATTATCACAATCATTCATGATTCATCATCGTCGCTGCTCACTAGTGACTTGGTACTAGAGCTGCAGCCTATCGCATCATCAAGTGCGAATAACAGTGCTTACTGAACTGTTTGGGTGTATTCTATCCTTTACTTCTTCTCCTGCTATTGTATCTCACTGAGTTAACACATTCGGCCACCGAAAAAAAGTTACTCACCATCAATTCGACTAACAGCTGAAGCGAACGAATCTAACGAAGCGAACGAAGCGTCGGGAAAGACCAATGACGTTTACAAAGGAAAAAAAAAGTAGGAGGGTGGTATTCAAGACACGACCGCATGACGTTGACTACCGTATTCTTAAAAAAAAATATTCCATTGAAGCAAATAGTAGAGGGAATTGCAACGCTTCTTTTACAAAACTTCTGTAACAAAATTTCGTGGCTCCAAAAGGTACCAGTTTCCGATTATTCTCGTCCAGAATTCCAGCCATTTTAGTATTTTGCAGTAGCCATTTATTACTAACAGCCACCAGCATAACGGGTGAAACCGGCACGAAATGACCGGTACTATTTTTTTTGCTAGCAAATTACTATAGCTGTAAACCTTTATAACAAAAATCCGTATCGTCCGTATGTCACTGGTGCGGTTTTGGAATCAAAATGATGGGGTGAAATGTTCGAACGGTACGTTTTATACCAAGGCTTCGTCAGATAAATTAAAAGAGGGATGGGCTACGCAAATTATGGAATGGAAGAGACAAATGTTTCTTGAAAGCTGCGCCGGCCGCTGTCATAATATTAACACCAACACAAACATGCATTTTTGCAAGGTTTTTTCCGCTAGCAGCATCATTTGGTAAAACAGAAAATTCAATTTGCCGCTTCTGTAACAAAATTTAGAGGCACCAAAAGGTGCCAGTTACCGATTATAGTTTCCTGGTTAGTCCGTCCAGAATTCCAGCCATTTAAGTGTTTTGCAGTAGCCATTTATTACTAAAGCCACCAGCATTACGGGTGAAACCGGCACGAGATGACCGGTACTATATTGTATTTCCTCCTTTCAGCTGCTATCACCTAGCGTCCGCATGTCACTGGTGCGGTTTTGGAATCAGAATGATGGGGCGCCGGCCGCTGTCGTAAAATTAACACCAACAAAAAGATGCATATTTGCAAGGTTTTTTCCGCTAGCAGCAGCATTTTGTAATAAAAGAAAATTCAATTAGCCGCTTCTGTAACAAAATTTCGAGGCACCAAAAGGGGCCAGGTGCCGAATATATCCATGTTTTTGGTCAGTCCGTTTAGAATTCTTTCAAGATAGCGTCCGTATGTAGCCGGTACGGTTTAGTAATGAAACTGATGGGGTGAAATGTTCGAACGGTACGTTTTATACCAAGGCTTCGTCAGATAAATTAAAAGAGGGATGGGCTACGCAAATTATGAAATGGAAGAGACAAATGTTTCTTGAAAGCTGCGCCGGCCGCTGTCACAATATTAACACCAACACAAACATGCATTTTTGCAAGGTTTTTTCCGCTAGCAGCATCATTTGGTAAAACAGAAAATTCAATTTGCCGCTTCTGTAACAAAATTTAGAGGCACCAAAAGGTGCCAGTTGCCGATTATAGTTTCCTGGTTAGTCCGTCCAGAATTCCAGCCATTTAAGTGTTTTGCAGTAGCCATTTACTACTAAAGCCACCAGCATTACGGGTGAAACCGGCACGAGATGACCGGTACTATATTGTATTTCCTCCTTTCAGCTGCTATCACCTAGCGTCCGCATGTCACTGGTGCGGTTTTGGAATCAGAATGATGGGGCGCCGGCCGCTGTCGTAAAATTAACACCAACAAAAAGATGCATATTTGCAAGGTTTTTTCCGCTAGCAGCAGCATTTTGTAATAAAACAGAAAATTCAATTAGCCGCTTCTGTAACAAAATTTCGAGGCACCAAAAGGGGCCAGGTGCCGAATATATCCATGTTTTTGGTCAGTCCGTTTAGAATTCTTTCAAGATAGCGTCCGTATGTAGCCGGTACGGTTTAGTAATGAAACTGATGGGGTGAAATGTTCGAACGGTACGTTTTATACCAAGGCTTCGTCAGATAAATTAAAAGAGGGATGGGCTACGCAAATTATGAAATGGAAGAGACAAATGTTTCTTGAAAGCTGCGCCGGCCGCTGTCACAATATTAACACCAACACAAACATGCATTTTTGCAAGGTTTTTTCCGCTAGCAGCATCATTTGGTAAAACAGAAAATTCAATTTGCCGCTTCTGTAACAAAATTTAGAGGCACCAAAAGGTGCCAGTTACCGATTATAGTTTCCTGGTTAGTCCGTCCAGAATTCCAGCCATTTAAGTGTTTTGCAGTAGCCATTTATTACTAAAGCCACCAGCATTACGGGTGAAACCGGCACGAGATGACCGGTACTATATTGTATTTCCTCCTTTCAGCTGCTATCACCTAGCGTCCGCATGTCACTGGTGCGGTTTTGGAATCAGAATGATGGGGCGCCGGCCGCTGTCGTAAAATTAACACCAACAAAAAGATGCATATTTGCAAGGTTTTTTCCGCTAGCAGCAGCATTTTGTAATAAAAGAAAATTCAATTAGCCGCTTCTGTAACAAAATTTCGAGGCACCAAAAGGGGCCAGGTGCCGAATATATCCATGTTTTTGGTCAGTCCGTTTAGAATTCTTTCAAGATAGCGTCCGTATGTAGCCGGTACGGTTTAGTAATGAAACTGATGGGGTGAAATGTTCGAACGGTACGTTTTATACCAAGGCTTCGTCAGATAAATTAAAAGAGGGATGGGCTACGCAAATTATGAAATGGAAGAGACAAATGTTTCTTGAAAGCTGCGCCGGCCGCTGTCACAATATTAACACCAACACAAACATGCATTTTTGCAAGGTTTTTTCCGCTAGCAGCATCATTTGGTAAAACAGAAAATTCAATTTGCCGCTTCTGTAACAAAATTTAGAGGCACCAAAAGGTGCCAGTTGCCGATTATAGTTTCCTGGTTAGTCCGTCCAGAATTCCAGCCATTTAAGTGTTTTGCAGTAGCCATTTACTACTAAAGCCACCAGCATTACGGGTGAAACCGGCACGAGATGACCGGTACTATATTGTATTTCCTCCTTTCAGCTGCTATCACCTAGCGTCCGCATGTCACTGGTGCGGTTTTGGAATCAGAATGATGGGGCGCCGGCCGCTGTCGTAAAATTAACACCAACAAAAAGATGCATATTTGCAAGGTTTTTTCCGCTAGCAGCAGCATTTTGTAATAAAACAGAAAATTCAATTAGCCGCTTCTGTAACAAAATTTCGAGGCACCAAAAGGGGCCAGGTGCCGAATATATCCATGTTTTTGGTCAGTCCGTTTAGAATTCTTTCAAGATAGCGTCCGTATGTAGCCGGTACGGTTTAGTAATGAAACTGATGGGGTGAAATGTTCGAACGGTACGTTTTATACCAAGGCTTCGTCAGATAAATTAAAAGAGGGATGGGCTACGCAAATTATGAAATGGAAGAGACAAATGTTTCTTGAAAGCTGCGCCGGCCGCTGTCACAATATTAACACCAACACAAACATGCATTTTTGCAAGGTTTTTTCCGCTAGCAGCATCATTTGGTAAAACAGAAAATTCAATTTGCCGCTTCTGTAACAAAATTTAGAGGCACCAAAAGGTGCCAGTTGCCGATTATAGTTTCCTGGTTAGTCCGTCCAGAATTCCAGCCATTTAAGTGTTTTGCAGTAGCCATTTACTACTAAAGCCACCAGCATTACGGGTGAAACCGGCACGAGATGACCGGTACTATATTGTATTTCCTCCTTTCAGCTGCTATCACCTAGCGTCCGCATGTCACTGGTGCGGTTTTGGAATCAGAATGATGGGGCGCCGGCCGCTGTCGTAAAATTAACACCAACAAAAAGATGCATATTTGCAAGGTTTTTTCCGCTAGCAGCAGCATTTTGTAATAAAACAGAAAATTCAATTAGCCGCTTCTGTAACAAAATTTCGAGGCACCAAAAGGAGCCAGGTGCCGAGTATATCCATGTTTTTGGTCAGTCCGTTTAGAATTCTTTCAAGATAGCGTCCGTATGTAGCCGGTACGGTTTAGTAATGAAACTGATGGGGTGAAATGTTCGAACGGTACGTTTTATACCAAGGCTTCGTCAGATAAATTAAAAGAGGGATGGGCTACGCAAATTATGAAATGGAAGAGACAAATGTTTCTTGAAAGCTGCGCCGGCCGCTGTCATAATATTAACACCAACACAAACATGCATTTTTGCAAGGTTTTTTCCGCTAGCAGCATCATTTGGTAAAACAGAAAATTCAATTTGCCGCTTCTGTAACAAAATTTAGAGGCACCAAAAGGTGCCAGTTACCGATTATAGTTTCCTGGTTAGTCCGTCCAGAATTCCAGCCATTTAAGTGTTTTGCAGTAGCCATTTACTACTAAAGCCACCAGCATTACGGGTGAAACCGGCACGAGATGACCGGTACTATATTGTATTTCCTCCTTTCAGCTGCTATCACCTAGCGTCCGCATGTCACTGGTGCGGTTTTGGAATCAGAATGATGGGGCGCCGGCCGCTGTCGTAAAATTAACACCAACAAAAAGATGCATATTTGCAAGGTTTTTTCCGCTAGCAGCAGCATTTTGTAATAAAACAGAAAATTCAATTAGCCGCTTCTGTAACAAAATTTCGAGGCACCAAAAGGGGCCAGGTGCCGAATATATCCATGTTTTTGGTCAGTCCGTTTAGAATTCTTTCAAGATAGCGTCCGTATGTAGCCGGTACGGTTTAGTAATGAAACTGATGGGGTGAAATGTTCGAACGGTACGTTTTATACCAAGGCTTCGTCAGATAAATTAAAAGAGGGATGGGCTACGCAAATTATGAAATGGAAGAGACAAATGTTTCTTGAAAGCTGCGCCGGCCGCTGTCACAATATTAACACCAACACAAACATGCATTTTTGCAAGGTTTTTTCCGCTAGCAGCATCATTTGGTAAAACAGAAAATTCAATTTGCCGCTTCTGTAACAAAATTTAGAGGCACCAAAAGGTGCCAGTTACCGATTATAGTTTCCTGGTTAGTCCGTCCAGAATTCCAGCCATTTAAGTGTTTTGCAGTAGCCATTTATTACTAAAGCCACCAGCATTACGGGTGAAACCGGCACGAGATGACCGGTACTATATTGTATTTCCTCCTTTCAGCTGCTATCACCTAGCGTCCGCATGTCACTGGTGCGGTTTTGGAATCAGAATGATGGGGCGCCGGCCGCTGTCGTAAAATTAACACCAACAAAAAGATGCATATTTGCAAGGTTTTTTCCGCTAGCAGCAGCATTTTGTAATAAAACAGAAAATTCAATTAGCCGCTTCTGTAACAAAATTTCGAGGCACCAAAAGGGGCCAGGTGCCGAATATATCCATGTTTTTGGTCAGTCCGTTTAGAATTCTTTCAAGATAGCGTCCGTATGTAGCCGGTACGGTTTAGTAATGAAACTGATGGGGTGAAATGTTCGAACGGTACGTTTTATACCAAGGCTTCGTCAGATAAATTAAAAGAGGGATGGGCTACGCAAATTATGAAATGGAAGAGACAAATGTTTCTTGAAAGCTGCGCCGGCCGCTGTCACAATATTAACACCAACACAAACATGCATTTTTGCAAGGTTTTTTCCGCTAGCAGCATCATTTGGTAAAACAGAAAATTCAATTTGCCGCTTCTGTAACAAAATTTAGAGGCACCAAAAGGTGCCAGTTACCGATTATAGTTTCCTGGTTAGTCCGTCCAGAATTCCAGCCATTTAAGTGTTTTGCAGTAGCCATTTATTACTAAAGCCACCAGCATTACGGGTGAAACCGGCACGAGATGACCGGTACTATATTGTATTTCCTCCTTTCAGCTGCTATCACCTAGCGTCCGCATGTCACTGGTGCGGTTATGGAATCAGAATGATGGGGCGCCGGCCGCTGTCGTAAAATTAACACCAACAAAAAGATGCATATTTGCAAGGTTTTTTCCGCTAGCAGCAGCATTTTGTAATAAAACAGAAAATTCAATTAGCCGCTTCTGTAACAAAATTTCGAGGCACCAAAAGGGGCCAGGTGCCGAATATATCCATGTTTTTGGTCAGTCCGTTTAGAATTCTTTCAAGATAGCGTCCGTATGTAGCCGGTACGGTTTAGTAATGAAACTGATGGGGTGAAATATTCGAACGGTACGTTTTATACCAAGGCTTCGTCAGATAAATTAAAAGAGGGATGGGCTACGCAAATTATGAAATGGAAGAGACAAATGTTTCTTGAAAGCTGCGCCGGCCGCTGTCACAATATTAACACCAACACAAACATGCATTTTTGCAAGGTTTTTTCCGCTAGCAGCATCATTTGGTAAAACAGAAAATTCAATTTGCCGCTTCTGTAACAAAATTTAGAGGCACCAAAAGGTGCCAGTTGCCGATTATAGTTTCCTGGTTAGTCCGTCCAGAATTCCAGCCATTTAAGTGTTTTGCAGTAGCCATTTACTACTAAAGCCACCAGCATTACGGGTGAAACCGGCACGAGATGACCGGTACTATATTGTATTTCCTCCTTTCAGCTGCTATCACCTAGCGTCCGCATGTCACTGGTGCGGTTTTGGAATCAGAATGATGGGGCGCCGGCCGCTGTCGTAAAATTAACACCAACAAAAAGATGCATATTTGCAAGGTTTTTTCCGCTAGCAGCAGCATTTTGTAATAAAACAGAAAATTCAATTAGCCGCTTCTGTAACAAAATTTCGAGGCACCAAAAGGAGCCAGGTGCCGAGTATATCCATGTTTTTGGTCAGTCCGTTTAGAATTCTTTCAAGATAGCGTCCGTATGTAGCCGGTACGGTTTAGTAATGAAACTGATGGGGTGAAATGTTCGAACGGTACGTTTTATACCAAGGCTTCGTCAGATAAATTAAAAGAGGGATGGGCTACGCAAATTATGAAATGGAAGAGACAAATGTTTCTTGAAAGCTGCGCCGGCCGCTGTCATAATATTAACACCAACACAAACATGCATTTTTGCAAGGTTTTTTCCGCTAGCAGCATCATTTGGTAAAACAGAAAATTCAATTTGCCGCTTCTGTAACAAAATTTAGAGGCACCAAAAGGTGCCAGTTACCGATTATAGTTTCCTGGTTAGTCCGTCCAGAATTCCAGCCATTTAAGTGTTTTGCAGTAGCCATTTACTACTAAAGCCACCAGCATTACGGGTGAAACCGGCACGAGATGACCGGTACTATATTGTATTTCCTCCTTTCAGCTGCTATCACCTAGCGTCCGCATGTCACTGGTGCGGTTTTGGAATCAGAATGATGGGGCGCCGGCCGCTGTCGTAAAATTAACACCAACAAAAAGATGCATATTTGCAAGGTTTTTTCCGCTAGCAGCAGCATTTTGTAATAAAACAGAAAATTCAATTAGCCGCTTCTGTAACAAAATTTCGAGGCACCAAAAGGGGCCAGGTGCCGAATATATCCATGTTTTTGGTCAGTCCGTTTAGAATTCTTTCAAGATAGCGTCCGTATGTAGCCGGTACGGTTTAGTAATGAAACTGATGGGGTGAAATGTTCGAACGGTACGTTTTATACCAAGGCTTCGTCAGATAAATTAAAAGAGGGATGGGCTACGCAAATTATGAAATGGAAGAGACAAATGTTTCTTGAAAGCTGCGCCGGCCGCTGTCATAATATTAACACCAACACAAACATGCATTTTTGCAAGGTTTTTTCCGCTAGCAGCATCATTTGGTAAAACAGAAAATTCAATTTGCCGCTTCTGTAACAAAATTTAGAGGCACCAAAAGGTGCCAGTTACCGATTATAGTTTCCTGGTTAGTCCGTCCAGAATTCCAGCCATTTAAGTGTTTTGCAGTAGCCATTTACTACTAAAGCCACCAGCATTACGGGTGAAACCGGCACGAGATGACCGGTACTATATTGTATTTCCTCCTTTCAGCTGCTATCACCTAGCGTCCGCATGTCACTGGTGCGGTTTTGGAATCAGAATGATGGGGCGCCGGCCGCTGTCGTAAAATTAACACCAACAAAAAGATGCATATTTGCAAGGTTTTTTCCGCTAGCAGCAGCATTTTGTAATAAAACAGAAAATTCAATTAGCCGCTTCTGTAACAAAATTTCGAGGCACCAAAAGGGGCCAGGTGCCGAATATATCCATGTTTTTGGTCAGTCCGTTTAGAATTCTTTCAAGATAGCGTCCGTATGTAGCCGGTACGGTTTAGTAATGAAACTGATGGGGTGAAATGTTCGAACGGTACGTTTTATACCAAGGCTTCGTCAGATAAATTAAAAGAGGGATGGGCTACGCAAATTATGAAATGGAAGAGACAAATGTTTCTTGAAAGCTGCGCCGGCCGCTGTCACAATATTAACACCAACACAAACATGCATTTTTGCAAGGTTTTTTCCGCTAGCAGCATCATTTGGTAAAACAGAAAATTCAATTTGCCGCTTCTGTAACAAAATTTAGAGGCACCAAAAGGTGCCAGTTGCCGATTATAGTTTCCTGGTTAGTCCGTCCAGAATTCCAGCCATTTAAGTGTTTTGCAGTAGCCATTTACTACTAAAGCCACCAGCATTACGGGTGAAACCGGCACGAGATGACCGGTACTATATTGTATTTCCTCCTTTCAGCTGCTATCACCTAGCGTCCGCATGTCACTGGTGCGGTTTTGGAATCAGAATGATGGGGCGCCGGCCGCTGTCGTAAAATTAACACCAACAAAAAGATGCATATTTGCAAGGTTTTTTCCGCTAGCAGCAGCATTTTGTAATAAAACAGAAAATTCAATTAGCCGCTTCTGTAACAAAATTTCGAGGCACCAAAAGGAGCCAGGTGCCGAATATATCCATGTTTTTGGTCAGTCCGTTTAGAATTCTTTCAAGATAGCGTCCGTATGTAGCCGCTACGGTTTAGTAATGAAACTGATGGGGTGAAATGTTCGAACGGTACGTTTTATACCAAGGCTTCGTCAGATAAATTAAAAGAGGGATGGGCTACGCAAATTATGAAATGGAAGAGACAAATGTTTCTTGAAAGCTGCGCCGGCCGCTGTCACAATATTAACACCAACACAAACATGCATTTTTGCAAGGTTTTTTCCGCTAGCAGCATCATTTGGTAAAACAGAAAATTCAATTTGCCGCTTCTGTAACAAAATTTAGAGGCACCAAAAGGTGCCAGTTGCCGATTATAGTTTCCTGGTTAGTCCGTCCAGAATTCCAGCCATTTAAGTGTTTTGCAGTAGCCATTTACTACTAAAGCCACCAGCATTACGGGTGAAACCGGCACGAGATGACCGGTACTATATTGTATTTCCTCCTTTCAGCTGCTATCACCTAGCGTCCGCATGTCACTGGTGCGGTTTTGGAATCAGAATGATGGGGCGCCGGCCGCTGTCGTAAAATTAACACCAACAAAAAGATGCATATTTGCAAGGTTTTTTCCGCTAGCAGCAGCATTTTGTAATAAAACAGAAAATTCAATTAGCCGCTTCTGTAACAAAATTTCGAGGCACCAAAAGGGGCCAGGTGCCGAATATATCCATGTTTTTGGTCAGTCCGTTTAGAATTCTTTCAAGATAGCGTCCGTATGTAGCCGGTACGGTTTAGTAATGAAACTGATGGGGTGAAATGTTCGAACGGTACGTTTTATACCAAGGCTTCGTCAGATAAATTAAAAGAGGGATGGGCTACGCAAATTATGAAATGGAAGAGACAAATGTTTCTTGAAAGCTGCGCCGGCCGCTGTCACAATATTAACACCAACACAAACATGCATTTTTGCAAGGTTTTTTCCGCTAGCAGCATCATTTGGTAAAACAGAAAATTCAATTTGCCGCTTCTGTAACAAAATTTAGAGGCACCAAAAGGTGCCAGTTACCGATTATAGTTTCCTGGTTAGTCCGTCCAGAATTCCAGCCATTTAGGTGTTTTGCAGTAGCCATTTATTACTAAAGCCACCAGCATTACGGGTGAAACCGGCACGAGATGACCGGTACTATATTGTATTTCCTCCTTTCAGCTGCTATCACCTAGCGTCCGCATGTCACTGGTGCGGTTTTGGAATCAGAATGATGGGGCGCCGGCCGCTGTCGTAAAATTAACACCAACAAAAAGATGCATATTTGCAAGGTTTTTTCCGCTAGCAGCAGCATTTTGTAATAAAACAGAAAATTCAATTAGCCGCTTCTGTAACAAAATTTCGAGGCACCAAAAGGGGCCAGGTGCCGAATATATCCATGTTTTTGGTCAGTCCGTTTAGAATTCTTTCAAGATAGCGTCCGTATGTAGCCGGTACGGTTTAGTAATGAAACTGATGGGGTGAAATGTTCGAACGGTACGTTTTATACCAAGGCTTCGTCAGATAAATTAAAAGAGGGATGGGCTACGCAAATTATGAAATGGAAGAGACAAATGTTTCTTGAAAGCTGCGCCGGCCGCTGTCACAATATTAACACCAACACAAACATGCATTTTTGCAAGGTTTTTTCCGCTAGCAGCATCATTTGGTAAAACAGAAAATTCAATTTGCCGCTTCTGTAACAAAATTTAGAGGCACCAAAAGGTGCCAGTTACCGATTATAGTTTCCTGGTTAGTCCGTCCAGAATTCCAGCCATTTAAGTGTTTTGCAGTAGCCATTTATTACTAAAGCCACCAGCATTACGGGTGAAACCGGCACGAGATGACCGGTACTATATTGTATTTCCTCCTTTCAGCTGCTATCACCTAGCGTCCGCATGTCACTGGTGCGGTTTTGGAATCAGAATGATGGGGCGCCGGCCGCTGTCGTAAAATTAACACCAACAAAAAGATGCATATTTGCAAGGTTTTTTCCGCTAGCAGCAGCATTTTGTAATAAAACAGAAAATTCAATTAGCCGCTTCTGTAACAAAATTTCGAGGCACCAAAAGGGGCCAGGTGCCGAATATATCCATGTTTTTGGTCAGTCCGTTTAGAATTCTTTCAAGATAGCGTCCGTATGTAGCCGGTACGGTTTAGTAATGAAACTGATGGGGTGAAATGTTCGAACGGTACGTTTTATACCAAGGCTTCGTCAGATAAATTAAAAGAGGGATGGGCTACGCAAATTATGAAATGGAAGAGACAAATGTTTCTTGAAAGCTGCGCCGGCCGCTGTCACAATATTAACACCAACACAAACATGCATTTTTGCAAGGTTTTTTCCGCTAGCAGCATCATTTGGTAAAACAGAAAATTCAATTTGCCGCTTCTGTAACAAAATTTAGAGGCACCAAAAGGTGCCAGTTGCCGATTATAGTTTCCTGGTTAGTCCGTCCAGAATTCCAGCCATTTAAGTGTTTTGCAGTAGCCATTTACTACTAAAGCCACCAGCATTACGGGTGAAACCGGCACGAGATGACCGGTACTATATTGTATTTCCTCCTTTCAGCTGCTATCACCTAGCGTCCGCATGTCACTGGTGCGGTTTTGGAATCAGAATGATGGGGCGCCGGCCGCTGTCGTAAAATTAACACCAACAAAAAGATGCATATTTGCAAGGTTTTTTCCGCTAGCAGCAGCATTTTGTAATAAAACAGAAAATTCAATTAGCCGCTTCTGTAACAAAATTTCGAGGCACCAAAAGGAGCCAGGTGCCGAGTATATCCATGTTTTTGGTCAGTCCGTTTAGAATTCTTTCAAGATAGCGTCCGTATGTAGCCGGTACGGTTTAGTAATGAAACTGATGGGGTGAAATGTTCGAACGGTACGTTTTATACCAAGGCTTCGTCAGATAAATTAAAAGAGGGATGGGCTACGCAAATTATGAAATGGAAGAGACAAATGTTTCTTGAAAGCTGCGCCGGCCGCTGTCATAATATTAACACCAACACAAACATGCATTTTTGCAAGGTTTTTTCCGCTAGCAGCATCATTTGGTAAAACAGAAAATTCAATTTGCCGCTTCTGTAACAAAATTTAGAGGCACCAAAAGGTGCCAGTTACCGATTATAGTTTCCTGGTTAGTCCGTCCAGAATTCCAGCCATTTAAGTGTTTTGCAGTAGCCATTTACTACTAAAGCCACCAGCATTACGGGTGAAACCGGCACGAGATGACCGGTACTATATTGTATTTCCTCCTTTCAGCTGCTATCACCTAGCGTCCGCATGTCACTGGTGCGGTTTTGGAATCAGAATGATGGGGCGCCGGCCGCTGTCGTAAAATTAACACCAACAAAAAGATGCATATTTGCAAGGTTTTTTCCGCTAGCAGCAGCATTTTGTAATAAAACAGAAAATTCAATTAGCCGCTTCTGTAACAAAATTTCGAGGCACCAAAAGGAGCCAGGTGCCGAATATATCCATGTTTTTGGTCAGTCCGTTTAGAATTCTTTCAAGATAGCGTCCGTATGTAGCCGCTACGGTTTAGTAATGAAACTGATGGGGTGAAATGTTCGAACGGTACGTTTTATACCAAGGCTTCGTCAGATAAATTAAAAGAGGGATGGGCTACGCAAATTATGAAATGGAAGAGACAAATGTTTCTTGAAAGCTGCGCCGGCCGCTGTCACAATATTAACACCAACACAAACATGCATTTTTGCAAGGTTTTTTCCGCTAGCAGCATCATTTGGTAAAACAGAAAATTCAATTTGCCGCTTCTGTAACAAAATTTAGAGGCACCAAAAGGTGCCAGTTGCCGATTATAGTTTCCTGGTTAGTCCGTCCAGAATTCCAGCCATTTAAGTGTTTTGCAGTAGCCATTTACTACTAAAGCCACCAGCATTACGGGTGAAACCGGCACGAGATGACCGGTACTATATTGTATTTCCTCCTTTCAGCTGCTATCACCTAGCGTCCGCATGTCACTGGTGCGGTTTTGGAATCAGAATGATGGGGCGCCGGCCGCTGTCGTAAAATTAACACCAACAAAAAGATGCATATTTGCAAGGTTTTTTCCGCTAGCAGCAGCATTTTGTAATAAAACAGAAAATTCAATTAGCCGCTTCTGTAACAAAATTTCGAGGCACCAAAAGGGGCCAGGTGCCGAATATATCCATGTTTTTGGTCAGTCCGTTTAGAATTCTTTCAAGATAGCGTCCGTATGTAGCCGGTACGGTTTAGTAATGAAACTGATGGGGTGAAATGTTCGAACGGTACGTTTTATACCAAGGCTTCGTCAGATAAATTAAAAGAGGGATGGGCTACGCAAATTATGAAATGGAAGAGACAAATGTTTCTTGAAAGCTGCGCCGGCCGCTGTCACAATATTAACACCAACACAAACATGCATTTTTGCAAGGTTTTTTCCGCTAGCAGCATCATTTGGTAAAACAGAAAATTCAATTTGCCGCTTCTGTAACAAAATTTAGAGGCACCAAAAGGTGCCAGTTGCCGATTATAGTTTCCTGGTTAGTCCGTCCAGAATTCCAGCCATTTAAGTGTTTTGCAGTAGCCATTTACTACTAAAGCCACCAGCATTACGGGTGAAACCGGCACGAGATGACCGGTACTATATTGTATTTCCTCCTTTCAGCTGCTATCACCTAGCGTCCGCATGTCACTGGTGCGGTTTTGGAATCAGAATGATGGGGCGCCGGCCGCTGTCGTAAAATTAACGCCAACAAAAAGATGCATATTTGCAAGGTTTTTTCCGCTAGCAGCAGCATAAACATCAGAAACAGAAAGTGACAACAACAATAACAACAAAGTCAGATCGATTGTATCCGTTAGTGTCGACTGTGCTTGGGAAGAGAGGTAGTGATTGGCTGCGCGGTATGATTTAGACAATCGATATTAATTACTAATTTTTCAATAGTGTATCTCAAACAATAGTTTGTTTTTGTTACATAAATTTAACCGTAAAAGAATTTCTGATCGATTGATGCCAAAACCTCGAAAACCTGATTATAGATGACTGCAAAATAAGCGCTCAAAACCTGACCACTTTTCTCTGGTTTTCCCTGGTTGAATTACTAGATTTTTAAATTCAGGGGCCTAACTTCGATATAGACGTTAGTCAACGTCAAAAACACCGTTGGTTTTGGTAAGAATAGATTCGTACAAGACCCAAACAAACTTCGCCGCCTAGGGTGGGCAAGCGAGTTCTCTGTTTTTCGAATAGGGTGTTCGATATATCTGAGAAGGGATGTATTCTTAACAGAATAAATTTTGCGGAATATAGTTTAAGGAATTAGTTTAGATGTTCACACGTATTGTTCGAGATGTTTGAAAAGGAAAAAATGACATTCTTTCAATGTATGTTTTTATTTTTATGTTTCTTGAAGTCAACTGATTATTGGTTTCTGAAATTTAAAATGAATTTAACAAAACTGAAAGCATCGATAAGGCACCTATATTCTTTAGCCCCTGTAGCAGCAGCTTTTTCCTCCACAACATCCTTCATCTTTGTTTTTAACGCGCCGCAGTTCATCACTGCTAGACTCTTCCTATTTTCACAACTACAACTACGCAGCACTGTTGACTGAAGAAAGCTAATCGCTTCGGTTCACCCAAAAAAAAAAATATGACTGATGCAAATCGTACGAACGGTGCGAACGATGCAAATGAAGTGATTGATGCGAATCATCTGAATATTCTGAGTGATGAGATTACCACGAAAAAAAAACCTCTGTCTTCTCTATTGATCTGATCGGGTCCGAAGCGAAGATGGTGCGAAGAGCAGAGTTGCCAATAAATTCTTTATTTAAACTGGAAGAATGCTAAAGAAAAAACTGGAAGAACTGGATTTCAAAAAAATTTAATGAATAGCATAAAGAATGCAATAGAGCTTCTCTGTGATGGTTACAAAATCCAATGCTAGTTTTAAATATAGCAAAAAATCACTCATTTCAATCAGATCTGTTCTGTTTCGGGTTTCCTTTTCTTTTAATTTTATTGTTATCTCCTATAAATTTTATCCTAATCAATTTATCTCAAAATCATGAAAATGAACTTCACTTCAACTTTCAACTAGAGTACTGATGCAACATTTTTTCACGTTACATCTGTGAAGTTTAAGTTCCAACTATCTTTGAGTTCGCTATCTTTTGGTTTCTAATTATACGAACATATTTGAAACTCCTACGCAACAGAAATTATTTTAAAGAATGCCGCCTGTATATGACATTTTTGAGATCGATTATTTTTATTTTTAAATAACATATTAAGCTACCATTGGAATTGATTTTTTCCACGATCTGGTAAAATCTATCCGTCAGTTTCTGAATAAAGCTTATCTTACTTTCCTTTTTCATCTCATCAATGCTATGTAGTTTATATTTTGGCCGTGTTTCGTGCGAGAAAATAGAATAGGCTGGAAACGTAGATAAGAACTGTTACAATGATTTAACACAACATTTACACATTTAACACAACATTTACGTTCTAAAAAGATTTCCGAAAACCAATCGGAGCTTGAGTACATGAAAAATCTGGGTAAAACTGGCAAATTGGCAACTCTGGCGAAGAGAAAAAAAATTTCTCATACGTGAGTCACTCACCATGGCACGGGACAATCAACGCGTTCGTTTCATTTATGAGTGCATGCTTTGTTGTCACTGAATTGAGTACTTCTGGTTGCAGACAACGTATTTGAGTGTAATGAAATGATAATCAGCAACACTGCTGCTGGGTTGTTCTGAGACGGAACGTAATTCCACTCGTATTCTTTAGTTTCTTGTACTATTTCCGCAACTCTATTACGGACAAAGCATCAAGAGAGGATAGTGGCCTTTTTAGCCACGCCAACACAATTTGAATGTCGGACCAAAGAACAATACTATGGATGATAATTTTCAGGCTATTCAAGGCCTTAATCAATAAACGAGTTAGTAAACGGGCTGCCAGCAATTCCTTGCGTGGAATCGTCAACACGTCGAGGGGCGAAACCTTTGATTTACTACAAAATAAATGTAGCTGGGCGGTATGGTTGGAGAACAAATATGGCAAAATTGTATATCTGGGTATACGAAAATCGTTAAGTTGAGGTAATGTATTGCGAAATCTGATTCCCAATATCTGAAAACACCTTTCTTTTAGTGAAATGGTTGGTATCGACAGCTGTGAAACTTGTCACAAATAAAAATTCATCTGAAGTGGGACACCATGACATTCCCAGGGTTTTGATGATCTCTCTTCCCATTGATTTGGCTAACGGAACTAACTTTTCTTGATCTTCTTCTGGGATCTGATCAAATACTTCTTGTCGATTCGAACTCCACTTGTGGATTGGAAAACCACCTCGAGCGAGCATTTCTTGAAGCTCACGCTGTGCTGTGCTGAGCTTTTTCCACAGATTCTGCTCCGGAAAGGACATCATCGACATAGCAGTCTTTCTTGACAATATTGGAAGCAGCTGGAAATTGTTCTTGTTCATCATCGCATAACTAAGTAAGACATCTTGTAGCCAAAAATGGTGCTACCGCTGTACCGTATGTCACTGTCAATAGCTCTAACACCTGTAGTGGTTCGTTAGCATCACTTCTCCAAAAACTCCGCTGGTAACTGGTTTGGGATGGGTCAATCAGAATTTGCCGATACATCTTGGTAATATCAGCAGTAAATGCAACAACATACTGACGAAAGCTGAGTAGACTTGTAAACAAATCATTTTGAACTGTTCTTCCTACTTGAAGAACGTCATTTAGCGAGCATGAGCTGGATGATGGTTTTCCAGACCCATCGAAAACGACTCTCAACTTAGTGGATGGTCGTTAAACAGCATGATGTGGCATATAATATCGGTTTGTGCTGCAGGAATCGTTTTGCTCGTCAATCTCTCTTCAATGTCCTAGCGTTAAATATTCCTCTATGAATTTGACATACTGTTCCTTCAGATTGGGGTTTGATTTGAACCGTCTTTCAAGCATAAAAACCGGCGGAGAGCAAAAGAGCGATTATCTTGCAAATCGGGTAAGTTATCCCTAAACGACAGTTTAACAACATATCGGCCTTCAGAAGTGCGATAATGTGTGAGGCGGAAGGTGTTTTCGTAATCATCTGGCTCAGTGGAAGGAGAAGTGGCTGGCAACTCTTCTATTTCCCAAAAATTTTTCATTGTTTCATTTAAAGTTTGCAGCGAAGCAGGATGAACCAACTTCGGAACATTGCCTACACCATCATCAACTACACCAGCAAATATCCATCCAAAATAAGTTTCATGAAGCTCAGGTAAACCATCAGCTAAGTGAATCTGACCGGTTTTAAGCAGACGAAAGAAGATCGCAGCTCCAATCAGCATATAAATTTGATCAGGCTTGTTGAATTCAGGGTCGGCGAGTTGGATTCCAGAAGGAATCGGCCATGACGAAATATCAATCTTTGATGCAGAAATAATTCCAGTCACCATTGGCACAACTAAACATTCGGCACTAGTAGAGAACTCAGAATGTCTCGATTCAATAGAAACCATCGTTTTTGCTCGAGCATAAAATTTGGCTCCACCAACACCGCTTTAGATTTATCCTTATGTTCAACATCGCTACGGTTGGATTGCATATGGAAGGTTATCCTGGACCCCCACGGTAGCAATCATTTGCCTATCCTAATTACAATTGCCAATGGATTGAATCGCGCACAACCAGTTAATATTTCATATGACCTCACCCGTAACATTGAATGGAAGTTCATTCTGTGCCGAACACGCATCAGTATCGGACGTGTTTGGTGATCGCTCCGATAGAATATAAAACAAAAGACGTGTGAGCAAGTGTTGGCATTGTTTGCCTAGTCGAGTGAAATTATTCCGTGTTCAAGGTCGCCCGCCTTTGTGCAACTGTTTCGCATCGTGGCTGTCAGCTGGTGCGTAAGCCGATTTGGCTGCTGACTGATTTGTGCTACAGCAGTGGACGAGAATTTCAACACAAAAGAGGAAAAAGAAACAGTTGACAGTTGAGTTGTGTCGCTGTGTAGAGTGATCGCTGCTGGTGGCTGTTTGGAGCTGCTGTATTGGTGCTGCTGGCTGTAATGGCTGCAGCTTCGATCGATCGGACAACCAACCCTGCTTGAAGGAAGAAGTAAAAAGGTACGTGTTCTTGTCGGCGCTAGTGCGCTAGATTTAGCGCGATGGATGTAGATCCCTCGCCTCCCGCGCCACCATCCCCCTGTTACCCCCTCCCCTGTTCGTTTTCCAGTCCCTCCTCGCCACAGGCTTTACCCTGACGGAGCCCAGGGCAGCTATACTGTCTATTTTCGGCCAAAGGCGGGACCGAAATCGAAACAGTTGAACATCTTGCAGATTTCTAAAGACCTGACGAAGGAGTACAAGGGCGTGACCGAAATTTCCTAGGTCTGACCTAACAAGCTCCGTGTCGTGGTCAGTTACCTGAAAGAGGCCAACGATATAGCTTGCTCTGAGCTCTTTTCACGCGAGTATCGCGTTTACACACCCGCACGAGACGTGGAGATCGACGGTGTCATAACCGATTCGAGTCTGTCCGTCGAGTGTATATTGGAAAGTGCTAAAGGGTGCTTTAAGAACAACACAGTTCCGGTGTAAGGTGCTCGACTGCAAGCAACTGCGGTCAGCATCGATCATCGGTGGCAAAAAAGTATACACTCCGTCTGACTCGTTTCGAGTTACGTTTGCCGAACCGGCACTACCAAACCACGTCTCGATCCACCGGGTTTGTCTCCCTGTGCGATTATATGTGCCTCGCGTCATGAACTGCCTGAATTGTAAGCAGCTAGGCCACACCGCCGCCTACTGCTGCAATAAGGCACGTTGTGGCAAGTGTGGGGAGAATCATGCGAATGATTCCTGCAGTAAAAATGCTGAAAAATGCATTCACTGTGGGAAGAGTCCGGTGCGGTGTACATGCAGCGCAGGGATAAAATAAAGAGGTCTCTCAAAGAGTGTTCGAAGCGTTCTTACGCTGAGATGCTGAAGAGGACCGTTATTACTTTTCCCATTACATCAAACCCTTATGATCTGTTGTCCTCTGATGAAACCGATTCTGACGATTCACCAGCGGGAACATCTTACGCCAATCCTGGGGAGTCTAGAAAGAGGAAAAATATTTTCTTAGCTTAGCTTGACTGACTGCACATATCAATGGTTGCACTCCGTGATTGATCCGAATCAGTAAAATTGTACAGTGAATCAACTGATTGGGGATGGGAGTGACCGACCATTCTCATTGTACAAGTTTTAGTGACTCAATACTTTAAAGGATCAATAACGACGCCGGCCACGTCCTAGCAAACAGGTGGAAAGAGGTAAGGGATGTTAGTGTTACCTTTGCTATTTGGAGACCGTGTTTACCTCTGCATCTCCACAAAGGTCACAGGAAGGAGGTTTTTGTTAGTAGGGGAGGGCTCGTTGGATCAGGATTCACTTTGATAAGTGATGCGATCATACATATAACTCCTATCAGTTTCTATTTATCTATTTTCGGTTTATTCTATAGTCAGCCGGCTGACTAGAGAAACACAACTAGCTTATTTATATCTGGTACCGGTTTAGACCAAGAGACATTACCAATGCCTTTGGGGCCGCGCACAGTTGTGCATGGTTTATTTCAATGGAGCACAAAATTGACCGATTTTTACAATATAATGTTATTGGAGCCACGCATACACGACTACACGATGTGAATCTGATTTAAATCAATAAACCGTAAGAAGGCCAACCCCGAGTATCAGAAACGCACTTCGATAAACGCGGCTCTTTCAAAGGTATACTTTGCGTAGCCATTAGATTATTCAAGATATTCATAAACCGAACGAAGCTTACTCCGATTGGCGACACGCTTATATCAAAGCAATTGGTGAATAATCTCCGGCTAAACGGACAGCCCGAAACCGAGTTTTTCTAAATCTCTACTACTGCGGCGGAAAGAAAGGTTTGTGTTATCATGTCTTCACGATATTTGACGGAATCGAACACGACGTAACAGTTACCTATTTAATAGATAAATTAGCAAAGTTCCATGCATACAAAGCTCTGAGAATTTTGGAAAAAATTCTTACATATTTGCCAAAATTTAGTCTGGAATTTGTTAAAAAAACTGCCGAACTTGTTAATATAAACAAAAAACATTCAAAACAACTACTCAAAAGCTAGAAAAATCGAAAAATTGAAGCACAAGATCGCTATTAGCAGTAAACCCTTATTTTAAGCTTTCACAAATCACACTAATACTCCTCAGATAAAAACAACTCATGTAATAGAGCCCTGGGTGAAACTAGACCGCAGGAAACCGTTGTAATTGATAGAATCAAATAATGTTATGCAATGTTTTCTCAAATCCTGGGGGATTTCGTTACCTCCAGAGAAATAAAACAAACCCTGATGCAGCTTTTGTGATGCATCTCCACACCAACATCAGTAGGAGTCTCTCCCAGCAGCTCCCGTCTTACGTTTAAAAAACAAATCAGACTCAGACTCACAAATTGTCGATGAATTTCTTCAACCCGCCTGCGCTGTTTATTCTATTGTCGGTATTGAATGAATGACACTGAATTTAATGAAATCGCTGCAATGAACAAAACTTCTCGAAACATTCGCAATCTGTGTTTTCCAGTAACTAAAACAAACTATGTAAGAAAAAGAGACGGGGGATATTTTATTTGTATTTTACTTTGTAGCGTATATGAGTATCCACTCACGTAGCCCAACATCGATAAAAGGAACCGATTATAAAAAATACACCTTACACAGATCATACACTATCCCCGTAAACCAATTTCCTACCAAATACAAAGAAACATGAACTATTTTCCCTCCGCTCAGTGGTACCAGAACAGGACATACCAGGTTTCTCCGTTGAAAATTCATACTGACAACTCCAACTATTTACCTTCATTTGTTTGTCTCACCACAACGACAACTGTGTGTTTCATATCAAACCTAACTTGGCGCTCTTCCACACCTGACATTCGTGTTGATCTCAACTGACATCCTGTCCGTTACCCATGCAGCAACGTTCCTGTCAGTTTTCGTAAAACACACGTCTAGCGAGTATTCCCCAACTTGCGGAGAAATGAAATATTTCATAACATCACTACACGATTCTCTTAGCCCCTGGTAGTCAGGTTTTGCTGCATCGGAGATCTTAACGACGATAATTTTCGAGACGTATAGCTGTCTCTTTTTTATGCTTTATCTCTTTTCGGCCTTCAATGCTTTGATTATCACATTTTCACTTTCTCACTACACGGTCACCAATACCAACACGACATTCCACCTATTTTCGCATGTCAAACCAACAAAACCGAAAAACTCTTTCTTGATGAAAACTTATTTGAATCCCTCCCTCAATGGCAATCTTTACAACTCCCGTACGCAACGAACAATATTGCACAAATCCGTCAACTCATCGGTCTATTATACGAAACCACACCGAAAAATTGTAAAAATTCCAACCGCGATGTGCAAGTGTACTTCCTTCATGGGCCGTGTTCCCAGATCTTCCTCTAGAAAGAGGAAAAATATTTCCTCTCCTAAACTTCCTGGAAAGGTCCTAAGATTTCTCAAAGTGAAATGAAAGTTACAAACAAACCAAACAGTGCTGCGGAAAAAACGAAGCAAACTCCTCCTGGGCTTGCAAATTTAAAATCCCAGAAGGAGTTACCAGCACTGCCAGGAACATCTAAAACCCCAGTTCTTCCTTTTGCACTCCCAGTTGATGAAACAAACTCTGGATTAGTGAAATTTTCCGACATTGTGGACTGGATTTTTAAAACTTTCAATGTACCCGATCCAATTAAAATTTTTCTTACAGCATTCCTCCCAACAGTTAGATCATTTTGAAGCAGTTGACTGCCTAATGGCCCCTCCTTGCAGCGATTGTATCCTTCGATGCCCAATTCATCTGCGTATATGAAGGATTCTATCTCTGTCTTACAGTGGAATTGTATAAGTATTTTACCAAAAATTGATTCGTTTAAAGTTCTGATAAATAAAAAAATGCGATGCATTTTCCCTTTGTGAAACTTGGCTTACTTCAAATATTGATCTCAACTTCCATGATTTTAATATCATTCGCCTTGATCGAGACACCCCATATGGTGGAGGACTTTTGGGGATTAAAAAGTGCTATTCTTTCTATCGTATTAACCTCCCCTCGATTCCAGGCATCGAAGTTGTCGCATGTCAAATGACAAGACAAGGTAAAGAGCTTTGTATTGCCTCAATATATATTCCTCCCAGAGCACAGGTTGGGCAACGGCTGCTCTTTGATTTAATAGAACTTCTTCCCTCGCCACGTTTGATTTTGGAAGACTTTAACTCTCATGGTGTGGCTTGGGGTTCCCCTTACAATGATAACCGCTCCTCTTTAATCTATAACGATCATTTGCCTATTTTTATTTCAATTACTAAACGGGTCAACACGCATGCGACCAATTGACATTCCATATGACCGCACACGGAATGTCGATTGGATGTTATACGAGGATTTCAAAAGCGGTCGAGTCGATTCAACATCATCCACCAATTGAAGAATACAACCTCCTCGCGGGCTTGATTCTCGACGCCGCGTTGCAAGCCCAAACGAAGAAATATCCCGGCGTAACGATCAAAGAACGGCCTCCCACTCCGTGGTGGGACCAAGAGTGCTCCGATGTCTACACGCAAAGATCCTATGCGTTTTTGGCCCACCAGAAGGGAGGTATACCTGGCGACTAATAACGGTATTCGGAGTTTGATTCCAAGCTTTAAAGCTTGGCTAAAGCGAAGAATGCGGATATTGGCGTCGGTTCGTGAACGAGACGTCGAGGGAGACATCGATGAGCACTCTTTGGAACACAGCCCGAAGAATGCGAAATCACGTAACGGTCAACGAAAGCGAGGAGTCTTCAAGTCGGTGGATATTTGATTTTGCCAGGAAAGTATGTCCGGACTCTGTTCCTGAGCAAAACATTGTTCGCGATGCGTTTCCGGGCCACGACGCGATAGAATCACCTTTTATGATGGCAGAATTTTCAGTTGCCCTCCTGTACTGTAACAATAACGCGCCTGAGTTAGATAGAATCAAATTCAACTTGTTGAAGAATCTACCCGGCAATGCCAAGAGTCGCTTATTGAACTTGTTCAATAAGTTCCTGGAGCAAAACATTGTACCGCAGGATTGGAGGCAAGTGAAGGTGATCGCCATCCAAAAACCAGGGAAACCAGCTTCTGATCACAACTTTTATAGGCCGATTGCAATGCTATCCTGTATCCGGAAATTGATGGAAAAATGATACTCCGTCGTTTAGACCATTGGGTCGAATCAAATGGTTTATTATCAGATACTCAATGCCAGTGCCAAAGGGACGAATGATTGTTTTTCGTTGCTCTCAACAGATATTCAGCTGGCGTATGCTCGCAAAGAACAAATGGCGTCTGCGTTCTTGGACATTAAGGGGGCTTTTGATTCTGTTTCTATTGACATTCTTTCGGGTAAACTTCACCGACAAGGATTTTCTCCAATTTTGAACATTTTTTCGCACAATTTGTTGTCCGTAAAGCACATGCATTTTACGCATGGCGATTTGGTGACTTTTCGCATTATAGCTACATGGGTCTTCCCCAGGGCTTATGTTAAAGCCCCCTTCTTTACAACTTTTATGTAAATGACATCGACGAATGTCTGGCAAATTCATGCACGATAAGACAACTTGCAGACGATAGTGTAATCTCTGTTACAGGAGCCAAAGCTGCCGATTTGCAAGGACCCTTGCAAGATACCTTGGACAATTTGTCTGCTTGGGCTTTACAGCTAGGTTTCGAATTCTCTCCGGAGAAAACTGAGATAGTAGTTTTTTCTAGGAAGCATGAACCTGCTCAGCTTCAAACACAATTAATGGGTAAAACGATCTCTCAGGTTCGGTACACAAATATCTTGGTGTCTGAGTCGACTCTAAAGGCACCTGGGGTTGTCACGTGAGGAATCTAATGAAAAAATGCCAACAAAGAGTGAATTTTCTTCGTTCAATAACCGGTCAATGGTGGGGAGACCATCCAGGAGACCATATAAGGCTTTACCAAACAACGATATTGTCTGTTATTGAGTACGGGTGTTTCTGCTTCCGCTCCGCAGCCAACACACATTTGATCAAACTGGAGCGAATACAATATCGTTGTTGGCCTATCGCCTTGGGTTGCATGCAATCGACCCATACGATGAGTTTGTAGGTCTTAGCTGGAGTACTGCCATTGAAAAACCGCTTCTGGAGCCTATCTTCTCGTATTCTTATCAAATGTGAGGTCTTGAACCGTCCTGTGACTGAAAATTTTGAAAGGTTAATCGAACCTAATTCTCAAACCCGTTTTATGACATTGTATTTCAATCACATGTCCCAAATTATTAACCCTTCTGCGAATATTCCAAATCGTGTCAACTTACAAATACTTCTGATTCTACTGTGTTTTTCGATACATCCATGATAGAAGAAACTCGTGGAATCTCGGATCATTTACGCGTGCAACAGATCCCCAAAATTTTTTCCAATAAATATGGAAACATCAACTGCGACAATATGTTCTACACTGATGGATCACTTCTTAATGGGTCCACTGGCTTCGGTGTTTTCAATAACAATTTAACCGTCTCCCATAAGCTCGATAATCCTGCTTCCGTCTACGTCGCAGAGTTAGCTGCAATTCAGTACACCCTAGGGATTATCGAAAAAATGCCCATGGTCCATTATTTCATCTTTACGGACAGTCTCAGTTCCATTGAGGCTCTCCGATCGATGAAAGATGTTAAGCACTCTCCGTATTTCCTGGGGAAAATATGGGAACATCTGAGTGCTTTATCCGAAAAATCGTATCAGATTACCTTGGCGTGGGTCCCTTCTCACTGCTCGATACCGGGTAATGAGAAAGCGGACTCTTTGGCTAAGGTGGGCGCAACAAACGGTGGAAGTTATGAAAGACCAATTGCCTTTAATGAATTTTCCGCATTTGTTCGTCAGAATACGATCATCAGTTGGCAAAATGCTTGGACCAGAGGGGAATTGGGAAGGTGGTTACATTCCATAATCCCCAAAGTATCGACGAACCCGTGGTTCAAGGGGTTGGATGTAGGTCGGGATTTCATTTGCGTGATGTCCCGGCTCATGTCCAATCACTATAGATTTGACGCGCATCTCCGTCGTGTTGGGCTCGGGGAAAGTGGTATCTGTGCCTGTGGTGAAGATTATCATGACATAGAGCACGTTGTTTGGTCATGCCCTGTACACCGTGGCGCCAGGTCTAAATTAATAGTTTCCCTTCAGGCCGAGGGTAGACAGCCGGCTGTTCCTGTTCGTGATGTCTTGGCGAGCCGTGACCTACCCTACATGTCCCTTATATACGTTTTCCTGAAATCCATCCACGCCCCAGCTTAGTCCTATTATTCCCTTCCGCCTACATCCAACCAAACGACAAGAACACTTTAAGACCCCGGACAAAGTAGCGGAACATATTACATATGCTGCTTACCTACGACAATGGAAAACCATCAAACAACAAACCAGTGCTTTTAATTTAGACCTGTGCGCCGACCATATCACCGGCGGCGGCGGCGGCGTAGAAAACATTTTACCTCGGCGGCGATCGGCGCGCCGGCGTGACGCCGTTAGCTTTTATCAGCGGCGGCAGCGGCGGCGGCGGCGGCGTGTATCGGCGTGACACTAATTACCACTTATAAAATATTGCGCATAATGTGTGCTTTTGTACTCTCATGTTCGATTTTTTTAATTGAACGTTCATAAATAAAAATGTATGCGTCAGAGTTGTAAGAATGTCAAAAATAGAAATAAAATTGGTAAGATACCAAGTAAACAAACAATTGAATAACCAGAAAATAATAAACCAAGCAGAGAAAGTACAAACAAGTGTAAATCCCAAAAAAATCATCAACGAGCCCACAACAAAAAATTACATGGAATACTGTTCCCAGAGACGTTCAACTTTGGAAAAAAGATAGATAGTTTTTTGATATGTTGATTTCGATTAACCGTAGACCTTTGAGAAAATTCGATAAATCTTACGTTAGAGAGTCGTTTTTAACTTTCATATATTTTGTTAGGTTACCCATGGAATAACTGAAAAAATGGGAAAAAAACTTTTCAATCAAATAGAGTTCTTCGGTAAACACCACAGTTTCTTCATTTTCTATTGCGACTTTTGGGATAAAACTGACCAGAGGTGAAGCATTTAGTTCTCCTCGGGTAATTGTGATTGTGACGCGGTATTGGTAGGAGCAACGAGGTTTCGTTAAGACTCCTCCCTCTTGACAAAATAAGTCTTTCTTATAATAAAACTGTTCTGAGGAATATTAATCCTCTCCAGGGAATTGTAATTGGCGGTATGGGCACGAGGAACGAGGTTTCGATAAGGTTCCTTCATCTTGACATAATGGCCAGAGGGGAACGTTAGGTGTAGTCTCACTCCTGGGAATTGTAATTTGGCAATATTGGTAGAATAGTAAGAGGCTCGTTATAGTAGAGCAGTTAGCTTGAAACAAATGGGTAAACTCTCTCACACAAGCACGGATATAAATGAAAAGCGTACATTTACTGCCAATAATATGAAGTGCGGAGTACAGAAAACACCTGGCCAATGTCACAATAGATCAAATGTCTCTGGTCGCAGTGATGAGTCCGCACAGAGGAAAAAAAAATTAACGAGAAATCAGCAAAAAATATAGTCGTGCTTGAAAATGTTGACGAAAAAACTATCTACAAAAATGTCTGTTTCAGCGCAATATGATCAACTATTTAATTTGCGCAAAATTTTCAGTGAATTCCCGCATTTTGATCTCCAAAAAAAAGCTTTGTATTTCAAAGAAATTTATCAAATAATTATTGAAAAAACACTATTCACTTTTCATAAATGTTTTGAACATTTTAAGACCGCTCATACGTTTGCATAAAAATAAAAAATACATTTGCATAAAAATAAAAAATAAATGTTATGATAACTGAAACAATTTTCTCGAAGCAAACTGACGAAGCAAATCACTGATAATGACATTGATATTTTTGATTTCATTCGATAAAAAAGTCTGAATATTTATTGTCAAATATTGTATCAAATTTCCACAAATTAAAATAATTTACGCTTAGGTACATTCGTAAATACACGCTCAGGAGAGGGAAAATACTTAACGAGGTGTTACATTGCGTGAGGCCACCATGCAAAATTGCATTACGTAGGGGTGAAGGGGTATTGAGAATTTCCAAATTCCGCATTACCTAATACCTATACGAGTGTTCCCTTATCGGCTGTGATTTGCGGTATTTCTATAACCAGGAAAAAATCCAGCATACACAATCACTATCGGCGCCGAGTCCAAATCATCGGCGGCGGCGCGGCGTGGCGGCGCACAGGACTAATATATATATATATATATATATACATTTTTTCAGGTGAGGTGAAGGGGAAATTTGCAACCAAACGCCTGAGATGACCAACCTCAAGGAGTCGGGTTGGTGTTAACTAACACTGGCTTGTCGGTGGTCAACCTGTCGCCTGTTTTGCAGCTCTAAAACAATTTGTTAGGCGGCTGCGCAAACCGCCCTCCAAATGTCGCTCCGCGCATACACAAAACGAAGACACACGAAGAAGACATGCTCAGCAGTCTCTTCCGCATCCACGCACTCGGGACAATTGGGGGGGCTTCGCATGCCCGCATCTGTGTAGATACTGCCTGAAGCAACCATGGCCTGACAGAATTTGTCGGGTAGAAGCTCACTTCTCCATGGCGCCTTTCGACCCATCCAGATACGTCCGGAATAAGTCGTTGCGTCCATCTACCCTTCGCGGAATTGGACCATTCCTGCTGCCATCTGATCATCGAGAATGATCTGCTGGTGCCTCGTATGCCCCTTGTGTCGATCATCATGTTGATCGAAGCATTCTACGTCTTCCTTAATGGCTATGCTGATAGGCATCATGCCGGACAGAACGCAGATTGCGTCGTATGACACTGTACGATACGCACTCGCAACCCTCAGGCACATGAGCCTGTAGGTACTTTCCAGTTTACCACGATAACTGTTAGTACCTAGCGCTTTGGACCACACTGGCCCACCATACCTAAGTATGGACGAAACCACGCTGGCAAGAACTTTACGCTTGTTGCCATACACCGCTGAGCTATTCGACATCATTCGAGATAATCCTGCAACGGCCGTGGAAGCCCTCTTACAGGCATAGTCGACGTGACTCTTAAACGTGAGCTTATCGTCAACATAACCCCTAAAAGCTTCAAAGATCGCTTTGAGGTAATGGTGCAGTCTCCGACTCTGACCACCGCCTGTTGCGCTGATTTACGGTTATTCACAACCGTGACCTCCGTCTTATGATGCACTCTAGCGTTATGTCGTCTGCGAAACCGACGATCACAACCCCTACAGGGAACTTGAGTTTCAACACTCCGTCATACATGATATTCCACAACACCGGGCCCAGGATTGAACCTTGCGGTACCCCTGCGGTGATTGGGATGCACTTCTGACCCTCACCCGTGCTGTAAACTAGTACTCGATTGTGGAAATAATATTCCAAAATCTTGTACAACGACACGAATAGCGGATGAAAAATAGGAACTTAAGAGACCAAATGACTGAAAAAGAGACCAAAAAGTGATCATAAAGAAAATTTATAAAGAGAAAATTCAGATTAAGAAGCAAAAAGCCGAATGGGAGAAGCCCCTGAAATGGCAGTTCATGCAGGATAACGATCCGAAGCACGCCGCCAAGACCGTCAAAAACTGGCTCCAGGAGAACAAAATCGACGTCATGGAGTGCCCAGCGCAGTCACCGGATCTGAACCCTATAGAGAATCTATCTAACACAGGTTACACGACCAAGTGCCCCTAGAAGCTTTTCACGGCATTAATTTTCTTGTTTTATTTGTTTTTACCATAAATTTCAAAACCGATCTTAATTTTTGTCGCGTTTTTTTTAGTTATTAAGAGCCTGTTCGCGGAGACCGCAACTAGGTCTTGTTTCGAGGTTCTCCGATCGGACTGAAACTTCCAGGGTTTGTTCATCTATATGACAGAACAATGTTTTGCATAATGTCAGATTTTTTGAAAAGGGGTAAGTGGGGTAAAAAAGGACGTCAAAAATTGATGTCCAAAAATTTCTAAAAACGTAAAATTGTTATAACTTTGTGAAAACTGAATCGATTTTCATGAAAATTGGCATGTTTATTCTACTCTATAAAGGGAACAAAATGAGGGTTATGGAAGTTGCTATCGAGAATACATGATGAGATATTCGCATTTTTCTAAAAAAGAAGGTGATTTCACAGCAGTTTTCCTCTTACCAACAGATCTAGGATCAAAATCCAAATAATACGTTTTGTAGTGCAACTCAAGAGCTTTCATTAGATATATTCAAAAAATGCGCCGTTATAAAGATGCCTGAGAAAATCCATTTTTTCTATAACATGTTATTGATCATACTTTCGAACCCATTGTGCGAGAGGCGAAACTCCGTTTTGTGTCATTGTTATTTATGCACTAATACACTAGTGAATAGTTAACGGAAATTGAGGTTTTTGGAAAAGGGGTTAGTGGAGTAAACAGACTCTTCAAAATCTTGTATTCAGAAACTGCTAAAACCGTAAAATCGGCTTACACCCGAAGTTACACGATGAAATGAGAGGTTAGTTTTGGAGCTAACAGAAGTAGAATGAATGCCAACAAAGCCCTGCGATACTTTTTGTTGAACTTTTTTTTAGTATATCCTTTGAATAATTTAATAACCAAGGGGTCGAATGTAGTATAAAATCAAATAAACTCTATATTTTATTATCTTTATTTTAATTCTGAATTATCATCAAAAAAACCACTCATCGAACATATTAGTGATTGCACTCAATGCATCAATGCAAGTGCTTTATCCGAAAAATCGTATCAGATTACCTTGGCGTGGGTCCCTTCTCACTGCTCGATACCGGGTAATGAGAAAGCGGACTCTTTGGCTAAGGTGGGCGCAACAAACGGTGGAAGTTATGAAAGACCAATTGCCTTCAATGAATTTTCCGCATTTGTTCGTCAGAATACGATCATCAGTTGGCAAAATGCTTGGACCAGAGGGGAATTGGGAAGGTGGTTACATTCCATAATCCCCAAGGTATCGACGAACCCGTGGTTCAAGGGGTTGGATGTAGGTCGGGATTTCATTTGCGTGATGTCCCGGCTCATGTCCAATCACTATAGATTTGACGCGCATCTCCGTCGTGTTGGGCTCGGGGAAAGTGGTATCTGTGCCTGTGGTGAAGATTATCATGACATAGAGCACGTTGTTTGGTCATGCCCTGTACACCGTGGCGCCAGGTCTAAATTAATAGTTTCCCTTCAGGCCGAGGGTAGACAGCCGGCTGTTCCTGTTCGTGATGTCTTGGCGAGCCGTGACCTACCCTACATGTCCCTTATATACGTTTTCCTGAAATCCATCCACGCCCCAGCTTAGTCCTATTATTCCCTTCCGCCTACATCCAACCAAACGACAAGAACACTTTAAGACCCCGGACAAAGTAGCGGAACATATTACATATGCTGCTTACCTACGACAATGGAAAACCATCAAACAACAAACCAGTGCTTTTAATTTAGACCTGTGCGCCGACCATATCACCGGCGGCGGCGGCGGCGTAGAAAACATTTTACCTCGGCGGCGATCGGCGCGCCGGCGTGACGCCGTTAGCTTTTATCAGCGGCGGCAGCGGCGGCGGCGGCGGCGTGTATCGGCGTGACACTAATTACCACTTATAAAATATTGCGCATAATGTGTGCTTTTGTACTCTCATGTTCGATTTTTTTAATTGAACGTTCATAAATAAAAATGTATGCGTCAGAGTTGTAAGAATGTCAAAAATAGAAATAAAATTGGTAAGATACCAAGTAAACAAACAATTGAATAACCAGAAAATAATAAACCAAGCAGAGAAAGTACAAACAAGTGTAAATCCCAAAAAAATCATCAACGAGCCCACAACAAAAAATTACATGGAATACTGTTCCCAGAGACGTTCAACTTTGGAAAAAAGATAGATAGTTTTTTGATATGTTGATTTCGATTAACCGTAGACCTTTGAGAAAATTCGATAAATCTTACGTTAGAGAGTCGTTTTTAACTTTCATATATTTTGTTAGGTTACCCATGGAATAACTGAAAAAATGGGAAAAAAACTTTTCAATCAAATAGAGTTCTTCGGTAAACACCACAGTTTCTTCATTTTCTATTGCGACTTTTGGGATAAAACTGACCAGAGGTGAAGCATTTAGTTCTCCTCGGGTAATTGTGATTGTGACGCGGTATTGGTAGGAGCAACGAGGTTTCGTTAAGACTCCTCCCTCTTGACAAAATAAGTCTTTCTTATAATAAAACTGTTCTGAGGAATATTAATCCTCTCCAGGGAATTGTAATTGGCGGTATGGGCACGAGGAACGAGGTTTCGATAAGGTTCCTTCATCTTGACATAATGGCCAGAGGGGAACGTTAGGTGTAGTCTCACTCCTGGGAATTGTAATTTGGCAATATTGGTAGAATAGTAAGAGGCTCGTTATAGTAGAGCAGTTAGCTTGAAACAAATGGGTAAACTCTCTCACACAAGCACGGATATAAATGAAAAGCGTACATTTACTGCCAATAATATGAAGTGCGGAGTACAGAAAACACCTGGCCAATGTCACAATAGATCAAATGTCTCTGGTCGCAGTGATGAGTCCGCACAGAGGAAAAAAAATTAACGAGAAATCAGCAAAAAATATAGTCGTGCTTGAAAATGTTGACGAAAAAACTATCTACAAAAATGTCTGTTTCAGCGCAATATGATCAACTATTTAATTTGCGCAAAATTTTCAGTGAATTCCCGCATTTTGATCTCCAAAAAAAAGCTTTGTATTTCAAAGAAATTTATCAAATAATTATTGAAAAAACACTATTCACTTTTCATAAATGTTTTGAACATTTCAAGACCGCTCATACGTTTGCATAAAAATAAAAAATACATTTGCATAAAAATAAAAAATAAATGTTATGATAACTGAAACAATTTTCTCGAAGCAAACTGACGAAGCAAATCACTGATAATGACATTGATATTTTTGATTTCATTCGATAAAAAAGTCTGAATATTTATTGTCAAATATTGTATCAAATTTCCACAAATTAAAATAATTTACGCTTAGGTACATTCGTAAATACACGCTCAGGAGAGGGAAAATACTTAACGAGGTGTTACATTGCGTGAGGCCACCATGCAAAATTGCATTACGTAGGGGTGAAGGGGTATTGAGAATTTCCAAATTCCGCATTACCTAATACCTATACGAGTGTTCCCTTATCGGCTGTGATTTGCGGTATTTCTATAACCAGGAAAAAATCCAGCATACACAATCACTATCGGCGCCGAGTCCAAATCATCGGCGGCGGCGCGGCGTGGCGGCGCACAGGACTAATATATATATATATATACATTTTTTCAGGTGAGGTGAAGGGGAAATTTGCAACCAAACGCCTGAGATGACCAACCTCAAGGAGTCTGGTTGGTGTTAACTAACACTGGCTTGTCGGTGGTCAACCTGTCGCCTGTTTTGCAGCTCTAAAACAATTTGTTAGGCGGCTGCGCAAACCGCCCTCCAAATGTCGCTCCGCGCATACACAAAACGAAGACACACGAAGAAGACATGCTCAGCAGTCTCTTCCGCATCCACGCACTCGGGACAATTGGGGGGGCTTCGCATGCCCGCATCTGTGTAGATACTGCCTGAAGCAACCATGGCCTGACAGAATTTGTCGGGTAGAAGCTCACTTCTCCATGGCGCCTTTCGACCCATCCAGATACGTCCGGAATAAGTCGTTGCGTCCATCTACCCTTCGCGGAATTGGACCATTCCTGCTGCCATCTGATCATCGAGAATGATCTGCTGGTGCCTCGTATGCACCTTGTGTCGATCATCATGTTGATCGAAGCATTCTACGTCTTCCTTAATGGCTATGCTGATAGGCATCATGTTGGACAGAACGCAGATTGCGTCGTATGACACTGTACGATACGCACTCGCAGCCCTCAGGCACATGAGCCTGTAGGTACTTTCCAGTTTACCACGATAACTGTTAGTACCTAGCGCTTTGGACCACACTGGCCCACCATACCTAAGTATGGACGAAACCACGCTGGCAAGAACTTTACGCTTGTTGCCATACACCGCTGAGCTATTCGACATCATTCGAGATAATCCTGCAACGGCCGTGGAAGCCCTCTTACAGGCATAGTCGACGTGACTCTTAAACGTGAGCTTATCGTCAACATAACCCCTAAAAGCTTCAAAGATCGCTTTGAGGTAATGGTGCAGTCTCCGACTCTGACCACCGCCTGTTGCGCTGATTTACGGTTATTCACAACCGTGACCTCCGTCTTATGATGCACTCTAGCGTTATGTCGTCTGCGAAACCGACGATCACAACCCCTACAGGGAACTTGAGTTTCAACACTCCGTCATACATGATATTCCACAACACCGGGCCCAGGATTGAACCTTGCGGTACCCCTGCGGTGATTGGGATGCACTTCTGACCCTCACCCGTGCTGTAAACTAGTACTCGATTGTGGAAATAATATTCCAAAATCTTGTACAACGACACGAATAGCGGATGAAAAATAGGAACTTAAGAGACCAAATGACTGAAAAAGAGACCGAAAAGAGACCAAAACGTGATCATAAAGAAAATTTATAAAGAGAAAATTCAGATTAAGAAGCAAAAAGCCGAATGGGAGAAGCCCCTGAAATGGCAGTTCATGCAGGATAACGATCCGAAGCACGCCGCCAAGACCGTCAAAAACTGGCTCCAGGAGAACAAAATCGACGTCATGGAGTGCCCAGCGCAGTCACCGGATCTGAACCCTATAGAGAATCTATGGGAGATCGTGAAAAGGTCGGTATACATGGAGAAGTCGAAAAATAAGCAGCAACTGTGGGATAGGATCCAAGCCTGTTGGTACGCCATCCCGGTCACCACTTTCCGGAAGCTGGTGGAATCCATGCCGAACCGGGTTCGTGAAGTGATGCGTAACACAGGTTACACGACCAAGTACCCCTAGAAGCTTTTCACGGCATTAATTTTCTTGTTTTATTTATTTTTACCATAAATTTCAAAACCGATCTTAATTTTTGTCGCGTTTTTTTTAGTTATTAAGAGCCTGTTCGCGGAGACCGCAACTAGGTCTTGTTTCGAGGTTCTCCGATCGGACTGAAACTTCCAGGGTTTGTTCATCTATATGACAGAACAATGTTTTGCATAATGTCAGATTTTTTGAAAAGGGGTAAGTGGGGTAAAAAAGGACGTCAAAAATTGATGTCCAAAAATTTCTAAAAACGTAAAATTGTTATAACTTTGTGAAAACTGAATCGATTTTCATGAAAATTGGCATGTTTATTCTACTCTATAAAGGGAACAAAATGAGGGTTATGGAAGTTGCTATCGAGAATACATGATGAGATATTCGCATTTTTCTAAAAAAGAAGGTGATTTCACAGCAGTTTTCCTCTTACCAACAGATCTAGGATCAAAACCCAAATAATACGTTTTGTAGTGCAACTCAAGAGCTTTCATTAGATGTATTCAAAAAATGCGCCGTTATAAAGATGCCTGAGAAAATCCATTTTTTCTATAACATGTTATTGATCATACTTTCGAACCCATTGTGCGAGAGGCGAAACTCCGTTTTGTGTCATTGTTATTTATGCACTAATACACTAGTGAATAGTTAACGGAAATTGAGGTTTTTGGAAAAGGGGTTAGTGGAGTAAACAGACTCTTCAAAATCTTGTATTCAGAAACTGCTAAAACCGTAAAATCGGCTTACACCCGAAGTTACACGATGAAATGAGAGGTTAGTTTTGGAGCTAACAGAAGTAGAATGAATGCCAACAAAGCCCTGCGATACTTTTTGTTGAACTTTTTTTTAGTATATCCTTTGAATAATTTAATAACCAAGGGGTCGAATGTAGTATAAAATCAAATAAACTCTATATTTTATTATCTTTATTTTAATTCTGAATTATCATCAACAAACCACTCATCGAACATATTAGTGATTGCACTCAATGCATTTTCAAAGAATGCAGTTTTTCCTGTGGCTCTGGTATAAGCAAAACAAACCTTATAAAAATCAATGTTTGAGAATTGATTGATTTTATTATTAACAAACAATATTCATGACGCTCTCGTACGTTTATCAATGCTTAATCTTTACTAACTTGAATTAGCTCAAGCTTAAAAAAATCAAAGCTTTGGTGCTACATTCCGATACAGAGCTCAACCTTCTGTTTATTATATACAGACGGTCGTGTTAGCTCAAGCTTATTTTGCCTATATAACGTAGAAAAGTGGGCGAATAACGATTTTATTTGTTTTACCGATAAATACATTTCCGGTTTGAATTGTCTAACTCCTGCAGAAGGGTGTATTTTTAACCTCATTCCTTTATGAGCATCTTTCGGTGAAACTTTTTTCCTTATGGTAATTCAATTCTTTGATGTGCCCTACATTAAAAAAGGCTCAACAGAAAGTATCGCGTGGTTTTGTTGATACTTGTTCATTCATTTTGTAGGCTCCAAAAATAACCTCTCATTCCATCGAGTAACTTCGAATGTAAGCCGAGAGTAATCATTTTACGATTTGAGCAGTTTCTAAATATAAGATTTTGAAGAGCCTGTTTACCCCACTAACCCCTTTTCCAAAAATCTATAATTCTGCAAACTATTGCATTAGTGTATAAACAAACATAACCTGAAAATTATAGCTCAATGGAAGAATAATGACACAAAACGGAGTTTCTCTTCTCGCACAATGGGTTCGAAAATATGGTCAATAACATGTTATAGAAAAAAAGGATTTTCTCAGGCATCTTTATAACGGCGCATTTTTTGAATACATTTAATGAAAGCTCTTGAGTTGCACTACAAAACGTATTATTTGGATTTTGATCCTAGATCTGTTGGTAAGAGGAAAACTGCTGTGAAAATCACCTTCTTTTTTAGAAAAATGCGAATATCTCATCATGTATTCTCGATAGCAACTCCCAATAACCCTCATTTTGTTTCCTTTATAGAGTAGAATAAACATGCCAATTTTCATGAAAATCGATTCAGTTTTCACAAAGTTATAACAATTTTACGTTTTTAGCAGTTTTTGGACATCAATTATTGACATGCTTTTTACCCCACTTACCCTCTTTCAAAAAATCTGATATTATGCAAAACATTGTTCTATTATATGGATAAACAAACCCTGAAAGTTTCAGTCCGATCGGAGAACCTCGATACAACCTCCCTTGTTAAGGTGGTTGCGGTTCTCGCGAACTGGCTCTTAAGTATGCTTGAAACGCATTTTTCAATGAACTACTATTGTTTCAACTACATATGTTATAAATTTCCTTCAACAATGCAAATAAGTTATTAAAAATTGATTGAAGCATTGGATTGGATTTTTTTTTCTTAAAGTTTTGTCACTCTCTTTATTTGTTTGAGCACTGGTCTTAATGTTTTGTCCGACACTGTAGGTGCACCTAGCTGTTGAGATGAATAATGGAGCGATTACCCTGTCATTTTTTCGAGGATGCGAATAATGAACACGGCCTGAGGATGTGATTTAGACTTAGAAAAAAAGTTCCCTTTTCTAGACGGGACACGAAGATTGCGGGCTCTGATGTCAAATTTCATTTAGCGATAGGACTCAAAAACTTTTTCTTCTCGAAAAAAAATCTCCATGCAAATTTTGACCACAATCAGATTTTGGGAAGAAGACACCGAACAGTGGTCCAAGTTTTACCAATTTTTTAACCGATGAAAAAAAAATGTCTTAGAAATGCATGAATCGTCGAGATCTTCTGTTATTTCGAAATACATATTTTTTTCGACAAACTTCGATATCTTGAACATACAAAATTTTCGAGCTGAGGCCAATAGAATGTATGACCAATTTTTTCAAGGTCCTTAAATTAAATTAAACCGACACTTCAAATAAATGATTGAAAATTTTATACATAAATATTATTCTAAATAATCCGAATGTAACCCGAAGTCGCTAAAAAACACGGTAAAAATCTTATAAAAACCAAAAAAATCATTACGGTTGTTCAAGAATTCTATAAAGATGAGAAGGGTTTCGCGTCAACTCGACTGAGGAGTTGGTAGTAGCTTCTCAGAATTCAATAGAGTTTCGCGGGTGTGTAGGCCTTAGTACTCTAAATAACTTTACATTTTTTTTAATGCATATGTATTAACATTTGAAGTTGTTTTCAATAAATCGATATATCTGAATAAAAAAACGAGATAGAGGAAAGTTGCGAAGGGATGACCTTTAAAAAAGGTTTAAAATATTGAGATACAAGAAGTGATATTTAAAAAATCGGTCTCAGATTTTATCTAAATAAGTTTTTTCAGATAGACAATTCACTTGCCCAAAGTTTTTCTGACGAAAAGGGTCCTTCGGGATTTTCTAACAAAAAACTTATGTTTTCTCCAAAAGGACCCCTTCTTTCAGAATAATTTTGCAACAAGATGAAACAAGAGCCATGATTTCGGTCGTTGGGGATGTACTGCTATTATTATTTTTCAATAGTGAATATCAATAAAAGCATCTTCCAACTGTCAACCAAGACATTGGAGCTATTATGCAAAAGCTTGTGCTTTTGTTTCGTGCCCGTTCTTCTTCAATTCAGTGCAAGCACTATCACAAGGAGATTGAATTTGTTGGAGAAAGCTTTGTTTCTAAATGTTTTATCGCAAAACTGGTTGTGAATTGAACATTTTGTGTTGATAAAGTGTAATAACTTTAAAAAAGACACAGTAAGTCTCTATTTCGGCAAAAAGTTTTATCATTTTAGCTTGTCCCTTACATTTTCGCCCCTGCAGCAATTTAAAACGAGGATTTGAATCGAATATTTCTACATCGGAATTGGTTATTGTCATGTAAAATTCATCATGGTCCGAATTTATGTTAGAACGATTCCTACAAGTTCAAAAGAAGCAGGAGGCAATAAATACCCGTATACCCACCGAGATTTTCGTGGCACTAAGTAAAATAGACTCCCACATGTGTCGTTCTGCAAGAGCAGGGCCTCCCCGATATAAATCTTTGGTCTCAGTTTTGACACAGAAAAAACAGACGAGCCACTCGATGACGATTTCTTCGTCCTGAAAAAGAACGATTGTTTTGAAGTTTTTTTATTAGGCAGTAATGCCACTGATGTTGCTATGAACAAGCGTAAACATTTGTTAGCAAAAACAAAAGCTGTTTTTAAGAAAATTAATTGCACGGCTGTTTGTCTGTGGCTTTAGTATATGAAGCACAATTGAGTAAGTCAACTCAACCCAATCGAAAATTGAAAGTAACAGAGGCATGAACGAACATTTAACATTTCAAAATTTAGTGCTTAAACCTGCTCCACTCTAAAGGGCAAGTTGAAATGAGCCGTAGTTTAAAAAAAATCAAAATGATTGACGAGTTTCGAAACTGCAAGGTAAACCTTTTTTCGATAATCAAAAAGCTCGGTTAAAGTTTAGATAAATATTTTAAAAAGTGCTTAGTCCCCCTAATCCCCGCCGGTGCTTACAGCTGTTAAGAGACAGCAAAATATGCTTATTCGGTTAATTAAGTTTTATTTCGCAGGTCTAGCTACTAAAGCGCTGTCTATTTTGGTTGAAACCAACAACCAGGTTTTCCATAACAGAGAGGATCAAGCCAATTGGCTTACAGATTTTCCAGTTGATATTTTTTCAGAAATGGTTCAACAAATGAAGCTGAAGAGAATGGCCACCCTGTAAATTATTACTTTGGTTGCATGATTACTACTGCATTTCTGAATTGTTTGAATGTTCAGTTTCCGGATTTGCACAATGTAAGGCTTCCAACTGGTTTGGTTGCAAATTTCCCCTCCACCTCACCTGAAAAAATGTATTTACAGTCATACCTCGATATAAGTCAACTTTATTTTCATTTTCGTTACGTTATATCGAGTTACGTTGTATCGAAGCACGAAAAAAATATTTTTTCATTGATGCAAAATTCTTGATGGTCACTTAAAAGTGCGTAAAAACTTATATCCCTTCACCTAAAAGTATATATAAACCTGTCTGATGTCCCTTTAAGACAATTTTCGTAGACAAACATAACAAGTCACAAAACATTGAAAAAATAAATGTCAATTTTACCCCATTTTACGGTACTTATTGGTTTCAAAGCTTACTCAAAACATTTATTCGGAACATTATACACCCCAAAAATAGTTGTTGTACTTTAATTTTGGGAAATTAAAAAAAGTTACGTTATATCGAGGTTGCCTTATGTCGAGGTATGACTGTATATATATATATATATATGTATATATATATATATATATACACGCAAAACTTTTCCTTATTACCTTAGAAGCAATAGCGCAAAATTGCCTTTTAGGTAACAAACCTGTTACTTAAAAGGCAATAAAATTCTTCCCCAGTCAAGTAACAACACATACTGTCATATATTTAGCACGTATTACGGGAGTACGACTATCTAATAATGGTCGTTTCAACCACATGCAAGATTTTTTCTGTCAAAAACTGCTCCCTTTCCATCTTAAGTAAAAAAAAATCACACACCGTCGCATATGTTGCACATGTTACAAGTTTCTTCATTCTCCAATTCATCCGGTGAGCATGTATTAGTTCGCTCGTTAAGAATATGACAAAAGCAGCCAAGCAGCATTTACCCCGTCATAGAGTATGCAAACGTTGATGGTTTCAAAGACTTGCAATGCGTCTTTAAATGACATCACGATCTGTAAACTGCGTTAAAGAAAAACAAAAACATTCGCTTTCTTGCAAGCTATCCAAAACACATACTCATTGGTTCATGGAAACTCATTTGCACCTGTTTGAGAATACAAAACTCGTGCCCATCCAGAATAATATTCGCAACTTCGGCAACTCTGTTCAGACAGTATAACATATTTTCATTTCATGTTAACACTGGGGGATGAAACGAAAGTGTTTCTAATTAGACATTTGAGGTTGACGGGTGAGATTCTCATTATGTGTGGATGAAGGGGGCAAAAATAAATCTGATCGTTGCATCAATACAAATGCAGCGAGTGAAGTCTTGCTAACACATGCATTGCGGTGCTTGGCTGTATGTTCTCCTGCAGAAACACATACAAGCGTGTGCCCGTCATAATTTTTGTTACTTTTCGGTTATTACTATTTGTGTATAATGCGCAGTCATAAGACACAATAAGTAATAGAAAATTGCCCTAAAGTAATAAAATGTTCCCCGTTTGCGTTGGGTATATATATATATATATATATATATATATATATATATATATATATATATATATATATATATATATATATATATATATATATATATATATATATATATATATATATATATATATATATATATATATATATATATATATATATATATATATATATATATATATTTATTTTTTGTTCCAGGTGAAGGGGAAATTATATATACAGTCAAACCTCCATGAGTCGATGTTCTATGAGTCGATATTTTCCTATACTCGATGATATTTTCAGTATCTTCGATTTCCCATACAAACTCAATCCCAGTAGTCGATATTTCTATTACTCGATGCCTCCTTCACTCGCGCTCTCTTCTCATTGCTTCTGCAAATACCTCGGCATCGAAATGCGGTGTCTTACACCCGCGGACGGTCGGAGTATTGGCTCTACCCGTCGCCTGCCGCCTCACGTTATGGACTACGCTATAGCAAACCGACTGTTGGTCACTATAGGTGTAGCCATCGTCTACCCTCCAGTTCACGATCAGTCCTGGGCTGGAGAACGTCACTTCGATGATCGACTCCGCACCATTTCTGCTGAATGTACACTTGGTTCCAACGTTGGCCAGATCTAGGTTGAGCTTTGCCAAGGCTTCCAACAAGAACTGACCCCTCCGGTTCGTGCGGCGACTTCCCCACTCAACAGCCCAAGTGTTAGTCCCGTCAGCTCCATAGATAACAAGTCGACCATCTGGGTGAACATTTCGATAGACCAACTTGGCGGAGCATAACAACTGCAGCAGAACACTCCGTCCACCTTGGCAACCGCGTATCCTTCATTTGAGGTTGACACAACATCCTGAACCGGGAACTTGCTGGTCGTGCATATGGCCGTCGTACTGGACTTATCTGCAACCCAATTACCGTTTCCGGGAGGAATGCAGTAGGACCGATACGATTGCGATGTCCGACCGCGACTCAGACGCTGCTTGGTATAGCAGCTGCTGGGCCGCGAAGCAACGGTTCAGGTTCAATTGTGTGACCCTCACACCCGTGATTTCGTGGCCGCCTTACCGGCTGGGCACCGTGGGCCTCCCATAAAGTGCTTGGCGTCCCGTTTTCCAGTACATACCAAGCACTTGGGAGGCTCCTCGCAGTCTTTAGCTTTATGGCCAGCACCACCACAACGCCTACATAACTGGCTCCTATCGGGCCCCTTGCAGGTCCAGGACTTGTGTCCTCCCTCGAAACACCTGAAGCAAACGTCCGGCTGCTGGAGTATGCTCAGGGGACATACTGACCAGCCATCCTTAAGCTTGGCTGTCTTCAGGGCCAGAGTTGCATCGGCCGACGCAAGCCGGAAAGTGGCCACCTGGGTCCCCGCTGGATCCTTACGGAGGCGAATTACCTCAGTGGCTACTTCCACTCCGCACTTCTCCTTCAGGGCCTGTGCAATATCGCACCTCTCGGTGATTTCATCGAGGTTTTTGAGCTGGAGAGTCACCTCTGAGGTGAGTGCCCGAATTTGCACATCTTTCCCGTGGACCTGCTCGGCTACCGTCTTGTAGGCAGCGCCCTTGTTTTTAGCATCCTTACGGAGCTCAAGGATCATCTCGCCGGTGCGAGAACGACGGATGGTCCGCACATCCGCTCCCAGATCCTTGAGCTGGGTTTCGCCTCTCATTTCCTTCAAGACTCCGGAGTACTTGGACCCATCCGTCTTGAGTATGAGGGCGTCACCCCTGCTTCGCGCCTTCTTTCCCATTTTTGGACGATTTGTCGCCTTCTCGTCGTTGCGCTTGCTGCCTTTTTGGCGTTTTCTTCCTCCCACGGTAACCCAAGGGTTTCCCGTAGCTGCCACTTCGGCAGACTTTTCGGCGGACTTGGAGGCCGTTGGTGTGCTGTCTCGCGGGCTTAGCACAAACAACCGTTTCTTGCTGTTCTCGGGGGCTCCCCCCGGAGACTGCCTTGCTCTTTTTGTGGCTTCCCCCGGAGACTGCCTTGCTCTTTTTGCGGCTGACCCGGAGGCGCAAACCGCTGCAAACGTGCGTGTCCGTTTGGACCGACTTCGTCGCCCTTCCGGTCACCTCCGTTGCATTCTTCTCTGCAGCCACCGCTCTTGCCTTGAGCTCGGCGTGCTCCTTCTTCGCAGCATCGACGGAGGACCGAAGCATGTAGAGAGCCTGCTTTAGGTACTTCGTCGTGTTGGTGCGACTTTTCGCAAACTCGATTATGGCATCGAGCTGCTCCGACAGCGCTACTATCTTCGGTAGCGTGTCTCGCTGTCTTCCGACCGCCTTTATCAACAGTGGACCAGCCACTGCGATGTCTTGCGTCGATCCGGTAGGCGTACTGCCTTTGCCGTCTTCGCAGGCGTCCTTTACTGCATCCGTCTCCGCCTTTCTCGACGGAGACCTCTGGATGCCTCCTCGTGCAAACGGGTTTTTCAACCCATCTGCGCCCATTTGTTGATTATTTTCATTTGAATCCATTTTTGTTAAGTGAGTCCCCCTTCCAGCCGCTATCCTTATCCATACTGGAGTGGTCGCCTATCTGGTCCCATGGTAATCTATGCCGAAGCAGTGAGGCCATGGCTAGGGGAGGCTTCCATAGCGCCTTATTAGCAACTATGACACCCCCGACCGGCGCAAGTCAGGAAATTACATCTGATCCCACTCCTGCCCGGTTCCCACAATGAATTTGGAACGTACTGGAAGGCCTGCCAGGTTTTACGGGACGGAGACCCCTGCACCGGTTGTTGTCTCGCCGTTTCAAGCCGTTGTCACACGACCACGACCAGTTGCCGTAATTGGGAACTTACTGGCATCAATCCCAATGGGCGAATTAGTGCATTTGGGTGGTGGGAGCGGCACTATTCGCTCCGTCAGAGCTGCTTCCGGATAATGTGACTTTTGCGAGAATTCGGCGGCCCTATGCCTGAGTCTCACCACAACCTAGGCTAGCTCTCGCTGATGGTCCGGGACTGCTTGCTTGCAGTGAGCACTTCCGTGGCCTACGGTAATCGCCAAATACCGACCCGTGGTGGCATACAGCTCTGCCATAATGCCATAATATATATATATATATATATATATATATATATATATATATATATATATATATATATATATATATATATATATATATATATATATATATATATATATATATATATATATATATATATATATATATATATATATATATATATATATATATATATATATATATATATATATATATATATATATATATATATATATATATATATATATATATATATATATATATATATATATATATATATATATATATATATATATATATATATATATATATATATATATATATATATATATATATATATATATATATATATATATATATATATATATATATATATATATATATATATATATATATATATATATATATATATATATATATATATATATATATATATATATATATATATATATATATATATATATATATATATATATATATATATATATATATATATATATATATATATATATATATATATATATATATATATATATATATATATATATATATATATATAATGGCATTATGGCAGAGCTGTATGCCACCACGGGTCGGTATTTGGCGATTACCGTAGGCCACGGAAGTGCTCACTGCAAGCAAGCAGTCCCGGATATACATATGCGGGCGTGAGAGTGACACAGCTAAATTTGAACGACTGCTTCGCGGCTCAGCAACTGCTATACCAATTAGTCGCCATTATCTCGGACCCCTACCGTTTTCCTTCCGGAAACGGTAACTGGATTTCGGACGGGTCCGGTATGGCGGCAATATGGACGACGAGCAGGTTTCCGGTTCAGGAGGTAGTGTCAACCTCAAACGAAGGATTCGCGGTTGCCAAGGTGGACGGAGTGTACTACTGCAGCTGCTATGCTCTGCCTCGTTGGTCTACCGAGCAGTTCGCAAGGATGCTCGACCGAGCCACCGTGGACCTGAGCGGTCTATCACCGTTGGTAGTGGCAGGCGACTTCAACGCATGGGCAACTGAGTGGGGAAGTCGACGCACAAACTAGAGAGGCCGGATCTTGTTAGAGGCTTTGGCGAAGCTCAACATAGATCTGGTCAACGTCGGCATGTAGAGCACCTTCAGTAGAAACGGCGCGGAGTCGATCATCGATGTGACGTTCTGTAGTCCTGGACTGATCACGAACTGGAGGGTAGACGATGGCTAAACTCATAGCGACCACCTGGCGGTCTGTTATAGTGTAGACTGTAAAACGAGACCGCATGTGGCGAGTAGAATCAACACTCCAGCTCCTCGCGGATGGAGGATATCACACTTCAACGAAGAGGTATTTGCGGAAGCAATTAGACGAGAACACGGGGCGAGCAGAATACGTAACCCGAGCGCTGATCAACTTGTTGCCATACTTTCACGGGCGTGTGACGCCACTATGCCTAGGAACCGCCAGCCTAGGAATGGAAGGCCACCAGTCTACTGGTGGACCGACGCGATAGCGGACCTCCACAGAGCGTGTCTTTAAGCGAGAAGTAGGATTCAACGTGCGCGAACCGACGAAGAAAGGGAAGATCGTCGAGGGCCATTCAGTTCCGGAAGAACGGCGCTTAAGAGGGCAATAAACGTTAGTAAACGTGCGTGCTTCGAAAGACTGCGCTAGTGCCGCCAACACTAACCCGTGGGGTAACGCCTATAGGATGGTGATGGCCAAGACCAAGGGTGCGATGGCGCCCGCTGAAAAATCACCAGCGATGCTTGAGCGGATCGTAGAGGGACTCTTTCCACGCCACGAGCCAAATCCTTGGCCTCCGGCTGGCGAGTCACTTCACCGACATTCCAGTATCAAGCTCAGACCAGAGGTGATCGGCCAACCTGCCGAACACCCTAGATATGAGTGACAGCGTTAGTCGTGCCGAGGCAGAGGAGGCGGAAACGGTTACGAATGAGGAACTCATCGCGATCGCCAACTCCCTGAAGGTGAGCAAGGCACCGGGATTGGATGAGATTCCGAATCTGGCTGTGAAGAAGGCCATCAAAGAGGCCCTCAGACTATTTCGGGAAGTCATGCAGAAGTCTGTATGACTGTACATTCCCAGAGAGATGGAAGCGACAGAAGCTGGTCTTATTGCCGAAGACAGGGAAACCACCTGGTGACCCGTCGGCATACAGACCGATATGTCTGCTCGATACGGCGGGTAAGGTGCTCGAGAGGGTTATTCTCAATAGACTGGTTAGGTACACCGAAAGTGCAAACGGTCTGTCGAGTAACCAGTTCGGCTTCCGAAAAGGCAAGTGTATGGTGGATGCTATCCTGTCCGTCACCAAAACAGCAGAGGTAGCACTCCAGCGTAAAAGATGGGGCATCCGCTATTGCGCAGTCGTCACGTAAGACGTGAAAAATGCGTTCAATAGTGTTAGCTGGGATTCCATAGCCCACTCGCTTCGGAAACTAGACATTCCGGTGTCTTTGTACAGGATTCTGGGAAATTATTTCCAGAATCGTGTGCTAGTTTGCAGCACAGACGAGGGACAAAAATGTGTCCCAATTACCGCAGGGGTTTCACAAGGTTCCATCCTGGGTCCGGTACTGTGGAATATCATGCACGATGAAGTGCTGAAACTAAAGCTCCCCCAAGGGGTTGTGATCGTTGGATTTGCGGACGACATCACACTTGAGGTCTACGGCGAGTCGATCGAGGAGGTTGAGTTGACGGCTTCGCACTCTATAAGCATCGTCGAGGACTGGATGCGCTCCAAAAAACTGGAGCTGGCGCATCATAAGACGGAGGTTTCAGTTGTCAATAACCGCAAGTCGAAGCAACAGGCGTTGATCAGTGTCGGGAATTGCACCATCGCCTCTAAGCGCTCCATGAAGCTGCTGGGGGTGATGATCCGATGACAAGCTCGCCTTCGGAGGCCATGTCGAATATGCCTGTAAGAGGGCTTCAATGGCTATTGCAGCATTATCTCGCATGATGTCCAATAGCTCAGCAGTGTACGGCAGCAAGCGGAAACTTCTAGCTAGCGTGACTTCGTCCATACTGAGATACGGCGGGCCAGTGTGGTCCAAAGCACTAGGTACTAGTAAACATCGGAGTAAGTTGGAAAGTACCTACAGGCTCATGTGCCTGAGGGTTGCGAGCGCGTATCAAACTGTGTCATACGACGCAATCTGCGTCCTGTCCGGCATGATGCCTATCAGCATAGCCATTAAGGACGTAGAATGCTTTGATCAACGTGACACAAGGGGCATACGAGGTACCAGAAGATCATTCTCGATGACCAGATAGCAGCAGGAGTGGTCCAATTCCGCGAAGGGTAGATGGACGCAACGACTTATTCCGGATGTATCCGGATGGGTGGGGAGGCGCCATGAAGAAGTGAACTTCCATCTGACACAGATTCTGTCAGGCCATGGATGCTTTAGGCAGTATCTACACAGATTTGGGCATGCGGATTCCCCCTACTGTCCCGAGTGCGTGGATGCGGAAGAGACTGCTGAGCATGCCTTCTTCGTGTGCCCTCGTTTTGCGCAAGCGCGGAGTGACATGATGGTAGTGAGCGGGCCAGATACCACTCCGGACAACCTAGTTCAGAGGATGTGTAAAGACCCGAACATTTGGAGGGCGGTTAGTGCAGCCGCCTCTCAAATAGTTTTAGAGCTGCAAAACAGGTGACAGGTTGACCACCGACACGCCAGTGTTAGCTAACGGCCAGTCTCCAGGTTAGTTAGCTAAGTTAGCAAAGAGACCTAACAAATCAAGAGGGTGCACATAGCACAAAAGCCGCTCCCTGAAGCAATACCTAGCGGTGGTTCCGGGGAGTACTATGGGCTGGAGACTGGAGGGGTTTTAGTGGGTCCGGTCACTGATTCAAACCAACCCCACACTCCCTGAGGTTGGTCACCGCAGGGGTTTGGTTGCAAGTTTCCCCTCCACCTGAAAGTAAAAAAAATATAAGTAAAAATAATATATATACTGGCTGACCCGGCAAACTTCGTCTCGCCCGTTTTTGTGTTTAATTTAATAATTTTAAACATTCCAAATTCATTGATTCCTTCCGATTTGTTTATAGTCTGCAAATGCACGACGAATCGGTCATAGGTTATAATCAAAGTCAAAAGGCAAATCGTTTGAAATGATTGGTTTCATCGGAATGACAACATCCTCGACTTTTGGCTTCTGTACATCACCTCTATTCCGGAAATATCCATATTTAGTTATATTCGGTCATTGTCAGCTGTTTTTCTGGCATCAATCTGATTTCGGGAATACCCATATTGGTGATATTCAGTAATTTTGTAGTTTTCCAGAAACTAAAAGTGGTCATCTTTAA